>NC_080865.1:81230425-81412263 GCF_030435755.1 Ochotona princeps | reverse complement strand
TGGGCACTGGCAGACAATGGCAGAGAGTCCAGCAGCCTATTGTCAAGATATAGGCAACAGTTTTCATGGGAGTTCATCTTTGATCTCGAAGTAGAGGTGCATACTGCATTGTATCCTCACATCTGGATATGATAATCTCCATTATATAGTTACTATACATCCCCTTAAATGAAAAGCCACAATACAATATCACAGCAGGACGAAAAATAGAACTGACAATGCTATGAACTTAAATAATATGCTACTAGGGTATGGTGAATGAGTGCTGAAATCCTGATCAGATTACCATGATAAATGATTTCAAGTCACACCAGACTGGGCCACTCTGCTCATACTTTGGGTCACACTGATTTCTGATAGGTCTGTGTGGGCATTTCTGGATATGGCTCATATCTAGGTAGACTTGCAGATGAAATGTCCCTTCATGGAAAGCCTTGAATAGGACAAAAGGTGTTGATCACTCTGTGAGTGAAATGGTCCCCTCCCATGTTGCCTTAGGATTGTCATGTATATGGATTGCCCAGGAAGTTTGGCTAATTTTTTTTATTAATTACGTTGCATAATGGGACACAGTTTCATAGGCTCTGGGATTCCCCCAACCCTCCCTGTGCCCTTTCCCTATGGTGGATTCCTCCACCTTGTTGCGGTATTACAGTTCAAATTCAGTCAAGATTCTTTCTTTGCAAACATATACCAAGCATAGAGTCCAGCATCTTATTGTCCAGGTAAATTAAACGGTATCTTGGGAGACCATCTCTGTCTGACGGTGGAGTTGACAGAATATTATCCCGATCAATTGAAAGCCCCAACACAACATCAGCAACAATTTACAGCATTATGTAATTAATTGACACGGTATTGAGTAACCAATATGTTAAAAAAAAACAATGCAAGTTCTTAACCGCATCCTGTGACTACTTCATTGGCATTTCAATTCTATTTTATACACAGAACCAAAGATTGGCTAAAATTTTACCAGTGTCCTTTAGAGGTCTAAATGGTCACATGAGAGACTTGGTAGGTGGCAGCCTTCTTTCTTGTTTGTTTTTATTGTTATTATATCATTTTATGATGTAGTTCCATGATGCCCTGGGATTCCCCTTACCCCCTCCCCAAGTTCCCTTGCCCCCACCACTGAGTTCGCCTATATTATTGCTACAGTATATTTCTTCCTACACAGTCATATGTCCATCGTTGTGGGCATGGCAATGGCAAAGAGTCCAGCAGCCTATTCTCAAGCTAAAGTTAACGGTTTCATCGGAAATCCATCTTTGATCTGGAAGTAGAGATGCATACTGCATTGTATCCTCACATCTGGATGTGATAGTCTCTATTGCACAGTTACTGTACATCCTCTTAAATAAAAGCCACAGAACAGAATCAACAGTAGGAAGAACAGAAGAAATGAAGAATGCCACAAAGTTAAATACCATGCTACGGAATGACTAATGTGTCATTGAAGAAATGAGAAAGAGAATTGAGAACCTGCTTGAAGAAAATGATGTTACTGTATGAGCTTTGAGTCAGTGAAGAATTGAATGAGCAAGAAAGTGTTTTGAAGAGATGAAGCTAGGTTTAAAAATAAAAAACACCCAAACACTTGAGATATCGTTTCTGCTGATCTTTGTTGGTGAACATGTGACTTCTGTAGGCAACAGAGAGATGGGTTCTGTTTTTTTTAACTCCAGTCTACTAATCTATGATGTTTGATTGATGAGTTTCAGCCATTCACATTCAGGGTTAATAAGAATGTGGTAATTTGGTCCTGTCCTTTGAGCTGTTCATTGATTCAGTCTTGTGTTGTTACTTTACTGGGATGTTCTTCACATTTTCCTTTGGTTTTGGTGGGTGCTATTCCTCTGTCAAGAGAACATCTTCCAGGATTCTTAAGTGGAAGGGCAAGGAGCGGGTGGGGGGCAGGGAGGGAGGAGGGTGAGGCAGGAATGAGCCCAGTGCACAGCAGCAGCAGCCAGCAGGGGGAACCTGTGCTTCTGTGGAGGCTTGCAGCCAGAGGCCTTGGGAAGGGAGCAGAATGTAGCCAAGTGTGGCTACATGAAGCAGGAACAGTGAGCATTCTTGGGTACAAGAAGCTCTGCTCGGGCGCTTCCCTTGGTAATGTAGTCCTTGGATTTGTGCATGGGGCTGGCATCTAAGCAACCATCCAGAGGGCCAGACACCCACACCCTGTCACCAACTCTCCTCCACACTAGTCCACAACACTCCTTCATACCAGCCCCTGGCAGAGCAGGACTCTATGCTCTGAGCAAGCAGCTGCCAGAATGTAATGAATCATCTCCCTCCTAGTCATTTTACCTGCATGATCTACCTGGCTGATTCATCTCCCACCTAGTCTTTTCACCTGCATGATCTATCCGGCTGATTCTGGTTATTTGCAAAAAGGAACAGAACCCAAAAGTGTCATGCCTGTCTTCCATTTTACCAGGGTACCTGGAGCTCACTTGAGTTTGCTGAAGCTGCTAATTGCTCTGCACCTTCTCCAGCCCCCTGCGTTTCTTTTGGGAGAGTATTGTTCCTGGAGGGCTGCCCAGAGCGATGTTTGTAGAATTTTGTCCACAGGCTGTGGGAACTAAGCGCCGAATCTCTCCCAGCCCCTATCCCTGCCCCAAAGAAGTGCTACAGCCAAAGGCATCCCATCCATAGTTGACTCCCACGGGATGGGGGCGACACTCACCTGCCTGACAAGAAGGAGAAGAAACTAATGAAATGGATGCTCTCAAATACTAGTCAGTTAAAGAGAGACGGAGATCTTTGATATTTCCCACAAAGAATAGCTTTTCAGCAGGTATGCAAGTTTTCGAGAGCTTCAGCTAAACCAGGTGAAGCAGCTGCACAAGGATGTTTTGTCCCAGAACTGCACAAGGATGTTTTGTCCCAGAACTGCCCTCTAGCGTTGCAGAGCAAGTGGTAGGAAACATCAGTGAATGATGGCAGAGACCAAGATATAGGCTTCACCCCATGCAGTAGCTTAGGGGCTAAAGTCCTTGGCTTGCCCACACTTGGCTCCCGTATGGGGACAGGTTCTAATCCCTGCGGCCCCAGTTTTCCATCCAGCTCCAAGCTTGTGGCCTGGGAAAGCAGTAGAGGATGGCCCAAAGCCTTAGGACCCTGCACCCACGTGGTTGACCCAGAAAAGACTACATGTTCCTGGTAAGATAGGTACATCTCTGTCCCTTGTGGCTGCTTCGGGAAATGGATCGACGCTCAGTATGGAGGACGCCCCAGTATGGATCTTTCTTTCTGTATATCTGACTTTTACATAAAATAAATATTTAAAGAAAGAAAAGGATGAATGGCTTCACCTTCCTTCCTTGTCTATGGTTTCCTAGGCCACGCTGAGCTCCAGAAAACTCCATGGAGCAGAGGAGCAGATCATTCAGTTGCTGCTTGGGAGGAAGTAAGAAAGGCTGTAAATGAAGTTTATCCACAGGCTGTCATGGGAACTCCGGATATATTTCTGCCCTACTCCATGCCACAAAGCAGTATGACAGCACAAGACATCCCATCTTGGCTTTGGACCTGAAGTGCTGTGGCTGGGTGAGGGCGACACTCACCTGCCTCCTAGCCCACAGCCAGGAGGTGACCACCGAGATGAGCCGCAAAGCTTTCGCTCCTCTTTAGCCACAGGCCACTCCCCCTCCCTGGGAGCGCCCCTCTAGCCAACACGCAGCCAGACAGCCTGCCGCCACGCCCCAGCCGCGTGGGCGTGCAGCACACCCAGCACAGCATCCCCCGCGCCGTCTCCCCAGCAGCCTTCTCACGGCCAGCCTGCGCCCAGTGCGACGTGCGTGCGAGCCAGCGAGCCAAGGGGCCCGAAGGAGAACGCCAGCACCCACCTTCATCCACAGGCTGAGAGAATGGAGGCTCGGCGCCCGCGCCGCGACCAAGACGCCGGCCACGGCAGCCTGGGGGTGGAGGAGCCCCGGGAAGCAGCGGCCGGTCAGTGCCCGCACAGGCGGAGTAGTGCGGCGAGCCGCGGGAAGGTCAGGGGACTCTGCCTGACAGAAGCCAGGGCGGTGCGCGCGGCGCTGCCAGCTCTAGCCCTTGCCATTGCCTTTGCCCATGCCCGTGCCCCGGCCCGTGTCTGTGCCCCTGTCCGCGCCTGCCTGGCCCCCCGCAGCCCCGCAGCCCCCGCTAGAACGGTCTGATCGCTGCCTTTTCTCCTCCACAGCCGGGAAGGCAGCGGCGACCGCGGCGTTTGGGGCGGGAGGAGAGGTGGCGGCAGAGCGTGCGCACGCAGCAGCCTGGGGAGGTGAAAAAGGGCCGGTGGGTGCGCCAGTTGCCTGCCGGTTGGACCAGGAGCATGTTGGTGAGGAGGACCAACAGGAGGATGCTGTGGAGGAGGAGCAGGGATTGGCGGAGGAAGAGCAGGAGGAGGAGGCGCGGAGCAGCGGTGGCCCCCAGGGGCCCCGGAGGCAGCTGTTTGCCCAGGAGCTGGCCGAGGAGGGGGCCGCTGCGGGCCCGCAGCCCCAGGACCAGCGCTCAGGCTCCGCCCGCCACAGCACCAAGAACCGCGTGCAACTGAGGAAAATGAAGAGCGTTTTCCTGTACACTGAGTACCCGCACGTGTTGGTGAGGTGAGTGGCTTTGATGGGGTTCGGCCTGGGCTCCCCTAGTCCCTTCCCTCCACTGCAGAGTTCCAAGTTCTGAACTCTGGGCGGGCGGGGTGGGGCGGGGCGTGGTCGGTGGGAGTGTGCCAGGGTGGGGGCGCTAGTCCAGGCTGGAGGACAGGCAGGGGGAGGAGTTGTGGCACAGTGGGACATAGTGGCTGGCTGGGGGAGTGCACAGTGGATCCAGGACACCCTGAAGCTCCAGGGTGGGCACGAAGCCCCAAGGGCACTAACAGCAAGATGGTCACACAGGATTGAACTCAGACCCCTCAGGACATTGACCAGGCTCCTGTTTTCCTAAAGAACATTTGGTCACAATCAGGATCCCCAGCAGGCTGAGGAGGGTGAGATGGCCCAGCTTGTGTCCACTGCAATTTGTGATGGGTTGCTTAGATCGCACAAAGCTTTGAGTCTTGATTTTGACACTACCGCGCTCGCGGGCTATTACAGAAAACACGTGCTTGGGTGTTGGGAAGAATGCCATTTCAAGGAAGCTGGCAGTGTCCGACTGGCTGTGTATTTCGTTAATCCACAAGGGCAGATACTGAGGGGACGTTTGTGGCTTTGTCCTCACAGGAAGAATCTGACAATAATGCCAAATGTGAAGGAGGCTCAGACTGAGGCCAAGGCTGAGGCAGGTGGGCACCTCAGTGACTCTGAAGACAGCGACTTGGACTAGAAGCCAGTGTGAAACCTGCCTGGGGTTGGGGACAGTGACAGCTGTGCCACCCCCTCCAGACATTCTTACCTTGCTGTGTTCTGGTGAACTTCCTTGTGCTTGGGAAGTCAGTTGTGAACTTTGGGGCTTTGGCGGGGAGGGAGGGAGGGGGACCCTGGGAGCACAAAATCCATGGCGTCCCTATTGATGCCGTTTTCTTGTTAGCAGAAGCAAGGTGTTTTTCTAGTGGTGAAAAATAAAGATAAAACTTGTCATCTCTGTGCCAAATGAGTATTAATGCAGTTTAACTCCTTCTAACAATGCTGTCCTTTAGGGAGCACTGTGATGGGAAGTCATCTTGAGCTTTAGCATCTGAATATCTCCAGAAGCCAGACTAGGAGAGCACTTGGAGTGTCCCAGTGGTTTCAAATACTTCCCCTGGGTGTCAGGTCTTCCTGAAATGTGTGAATTGATCCAGACTGCGGGGTTTCATCTCACCCAAGAGCCGCTGCCTCTGACAGTGATGGGGGTGGTGGCTTCTATGTCTGAGTCCCGGGTTCTCCTGCTCTTGTTCCTAGTCTAGTCCAGCAGTGTGGCAAGTGGCAGCTGTCACGTTTCATTTCCTGCAATACGATGATGATGTGTTACGCTGAATCTATTGGTACAGTGGTCCCATGAAGTGGAATTGGTAACAAACTGCAACTAACAGCGAGTCCTTTGAACGAATGTTCACCCTCTCAAGAAGGGGAAGAAACTAACGAAATGGATGCTCCCAAATCCTATTCATTTAAAAATAAAACGAGATTGGTGATATTTCCCACAAAGGATAGAGAGCTTCTCTGCAGGTGTGTGAGTTTGCGTGAGCTTCTCTTTGAAGAGCTGAAGGTCCCCTCCTAGTCAAAGGAGCCTCAGCTCCCGCGCCGCGACCAAGACGCCGGCCACGGCAGCCTGGGGGTGGAGGAGCCCCGGGAAGCAGCGGCCGGTCAGTGCCCGCACAGGCGGAGTAGTGCGGCGAGCCGCGGGAAGGTCAGGGGACTCTGCCTGACAGAAGCCAGGGCGGTGCGCGCGGCGCTGCCAGCTCTAGCCCTTGCCATTGCCTTTGCCCATGCCCGTGCCCCGGCCCGTGTCTGTGCCCCTGTCCGAGCCTGCCTGGCCCCCGCAGCCTCGCAGCCCCGCAGCCCCCGCTAGAACGGTCTGATCGCTGCCTTTTCTCCTCCACAGCCGGGAAGGCAGCGGCGACCGCGGCGTTTGGGGCGGGAGGAGAGGTGGCGGCAGAGCGTGCGCACGCAGCAGCCTGGGGAGGTGAAAAAGGGCCGGTGGGTGCGCCAGTTGCCTGCCGGTTGGACCAGGAGCATGTTGGTGAGGAGGACCAACAGGAGGATGCTGTGGAGGAGGAGCAGGGATTGGCGGAGGAAGAGCAGGAGGAGGAGGCGCGGAGCAGCGGTGGCCCCCAGGGGCCCCGGAGGCAGCTGTTTGCCCAGGAGCTGGCCGAGGAGGGGGCCGCTGCGGGCCCGCAGCCCCAGGACCAGCGCTCAGGCTCCGCCCGCCACAGCACCAAGAACCGCGTGCAACTGAGGAAAATGAAGAGCGTTTTCCTGTACACTGAGTACCCGCACGTGTTGGTGAGGTGAGTGGCTTTGATGGGGTTCGGCCTGGGCTCCCCTAGTCCCTTCCCTCCACTGCAGAGTTCCAACCTGTGATCCCTGAGCAGCTACTAGTAGGAATGATGATGTATATTTTCAATGATATAATAAGCCAACCTTTAGTGTTTGATTGAAATCTGCTTTCAGACCATGGTGTCTTAGTCAGATAGGTTATTTTGCTAATTAGGTTAATAGAGATTTTTTTCAATTAGTCTTAGTTGGTAACATCCTTGAAAATGTTAGTGTTCACTCTTGTGTAATGTTATTTTTATTTTAAAATTTAAAAGTTTTTAAGGAGATTCAATGGTTGTTGTTGACATAGTCCTAAAAATGGTGATTTTTGTTCTTCCTCCATAATTCCTGCTGTCCTATCCTCACATCTCTTTTGTCTGACTGTAGGATTTGATGGCAATAACCAATCCAGGTGATGGCACCATGTGTCTTAGCAAACACCAGCATATGCAAGCTGTGTGGCTGAGAGCAAGCCTGGGTGGGGAGCTGAGGGGAAGCCCTAACTGCGCTGTGGTTCTCACTGGTGAGCACACGAGTCAGAATGGGAGCAGTGAACTGGGCTGGACATGGATGCAGCATCCCTTGGCGTGGGTGTGGACTGGGTCTTTGTTGTGCCAGACTGGGCTAGGCTGCAGCACCCACTGGTGTTCACAAGATCCATAGCAGGTATAGGACAAACTAGGCTAGGTTTCAGCATGTGCTGATCCATGCTAGAGTCGGGGGGTAGACCACGCATGGCTAGGCTGTAGCACCCAATAACGAGAGCCAGGATGGGTGTGACTAATCAAGCAAGGCCAGGACAAAAGGTGCACCAAGCCGGTCTGGGCCAAAAACCCACCTCAGAGTTAAAATGAGGATACAGAATTCAAAACACTTGCTATAAAGCTTCCTATCAACAATGAGAAGCACATAATACAGGAGTTCAAGAAATTTAAAGAACATGTCACACAGGAAATGAATCGAATGAAAGCTGATATATCAGAAACGAAGAATACAGTGGAGCAAATTAAAGGTGCAGTGGAGAGTCTCCAAAAAGAATGAAGGAGGCAGAAGAAAGAGTCTCAGGATTGGAAGATATTTACTGTCACCAGGAGGAAACAAACAAAAAGCTGGAAGCAGAGCTGGGTCAAGCTAAGAAAAGGATTCAAGAATTCAAGGACACTAGAAAAAGGCCAAATAGGAGAGGTATGAGAGTCCCAGAAGGTGCAGAAAGAGAAGCTTTGTTTAAAATTTGTTTGATGAAATAATAAGAGAAAATTTCCCTAATCTAGAGAAATAATTGAGAAATGACATCCAGGAGGGGCACAGGACTCCCAACAGGGTTGACCAAAAGTGATCTTCACCAAGACCCATGACCATCAAGCTCTCTTCAATCGAACATAAGGAAAAGATCCCTAAAGGTGAACATGAAAAATATCACCAGACATATAAAGGAATGCCAGCTAAACTCACAGGAGATCTCTCACAGGAAAGTTTACAGGTTAGAATGGAGTCAAATATTCCAGATTCTGAAAGCAAAAAATTTTCAGCCCAGGATAACGTACCCAGCAAAGTTTTCCGTTATCTTGAAAATAAAATAAAATTCTCCCACAGTAAAGAAAAGTTAAAAGAACCCAGCTATAGCTGTTTAAAACCTGCCACACAAAGGATACGTAAAGATGTGTTCTTGACAGAGAAAAGGAATAGCACCCACCAAAACCAAAGGAAAATGTGAAGAACATCCCAGTAAAGTAACAACACAAGACTGAATCAATGAACAGCTCAAACGACAGGACCAAATTACCACCCATTCTTATTAACCCTGAATGTGAATGGCTGAAACTCATCAATCAAACATCATAGATTAGTAGACTGGAGTTAAAAAAAAACAGAACCCATCTCTCTGTTGCCTACAGAAGTCACATTTCACCAACAAAGATCAGCAGAAACGATATCTCAAGTGTTTGGGTGTTTTTTTATTTTTAAACCTAGCTTCATCTCTTCAAAACACTTTCTTGCTCATTCAATTCTTCACTGACTCAAAGCTCATACAGTAACATCATTTTCTTCAAGCAGGTTCTCAATTCTCTTTCTCATTTCTTCAATGACACATTAGTCATTCCGTAGCATGGTATTTAACTTTGTGGCATTCTTCATTTCTTCTGTTCTTCCTACTGTTGATTCTGTTCTGTGGCTTTTTATTTAAGAGGATGTACAGTAACTGTGCAATAGAGACTATCACATCCAGATGTGAGGATACAATGCAGTATGCATCTCTACTTCCAGATCAAAGATGGATTTCCGATGAAACCGTTAACTTTAGCTTGAGAATAGGCTGCTGGACTCTTTGCCATTGCCCATGCCCACAACGATGGACATATGACTGTGTAGGAAGAAATATACTGTAGCAATAATATAGGCGAACTCAGTGGTGGGGGCAAGGGAACTTGGGGAGGGGGTAAGGGGAATCCCAGGGCATATGGAACTACATCATAAAATGATAATAATAACAATAAAAACAAACAAGAAAGAAGGCTGCCACCTACCAAGTCTCTCATTTGACCATTTAGACCTCTAAAGGACACTGGTAAAATTTTAGCCAATCTTGGTTCTGTGTATAAAATAGAATTGAAATGCCAATGAAGTAGTCACAGGATGCGGTTAAGAACTTGCATTTTTTTTTTTAACATATTGGTTACTCAATACCGTGTCAATTAATTACATAATGCTGTAAATTGTTGCTGATGTTGTGTTGGGGCTTTCAATTGATCGGGATAATATTCTGTCAACTCCACCGTCAGACCAGAGATGGTCTCCCCAAGAAACCGTTTAATTTACCTGGACAATAAGATGCTGGACTCTATGCTTGGTATATGTTTGCAAAGAAAGAATCTTGACTGAATTTGAACTGTAATACCGCAACAAGGTGGAGGAATCCACCATAGGGAAAGGGCACAGGGAGGGGTTGGGGGAATCCCAGAGCCTATGAAACTGTGTCCCATTATGCAACGTAATTAATAAAAAAAATTAGCCAAACTTCCTGGGCAATCCATATAACATGACAATCCTAAGGCAACATGGGAGGGGACCATTTCACTCACAGAGTGATCAACACCTTTTGTCCTATTCAAGGCTTTCCATGAAGGGACATTTCATCTGCAAGTCTACCTAGATATGAGCCATATCCAGAAATGCCCACACAGACCTATCAGAAATCATGTGTGACCCAAAGTATGAGCAGAGTGGCCCAGTCTGGTTGTGACTTGAAATCAATTATCATGGTAATCTGATCAGGATTTCAGCACTCATTCACCATACCCTAGTAGCATATTATTTAAGTTCATAGCATTGTCAAGTTCTATTTTTCTTCCTGCTGTTGATATTGTATTGTGGCTTTTCATTTAAGGGGATGTATAGTAACTATATAATGGAGATTATCATATCCAGATGTGAGGATACAATGCAGTATGCACCTCTACTTCGAGATCAAAGATGAACTCCCAATGAAACTGTTGCCTATATCTTGACAATAGGCTGCTGGACTCTCTGCCATTGTCCATGCCCACAACGATGAACATATGACTATTTATGAAGACCTATACTACAGTAATGATATAGTGTAACTCAGTGGGTGGTGGATGTTCGGGAGGGGGTAAGGGAACTCTCTGGGCCTATGGAACTGTTTCATAAAATGATAATAGTAATAATGTTAAAAAAAAAAAAAAAAAAAAAAAAAGCAAACCACCATAGAAGCCCAGAAATGCCACGAGAGGGCGCGAATGCCTTTCTTTGGGTACAGTGAGACTTGTAAACCACTCTGAGCTGTCCTATCCAAGAGCCAGGGGTGAAAGGTTGGCAGCAAAGGGCACACAAAGGTCACCAGCAGAGCAGCACTGGCTCTGGTGTCAGGGCCACTGTGACATCACAATGATGCCCTTAGCTGTTACCAGGATAGTAGGTGTGGCTGCTTCAGTACCCACATGGCTCTCTGGCTGCCTGGTCGGGCTTGCTAGCCCCCAACCTTTCTCCTTGACTATTTAACAGCAACAGTGACGCCCAGGCAAAAACTGGATCTACTGCCAACAGCTGTCACCATGGCATCACGCAAGCACATCAAGGGGATACTGAAGAACAAGTCCTCAACTTCCTCTAGTGCGGCCTCAGCCAAACAACCCTGTGGCAAGACAGACATGAGCCCCAGTGAAAAATATCTCAAGTGCGATGAAATGAACATGCTTATGACCTCTCCTGCAGTCCACAAAGATGATGACTCTATGGAAATCGATGAACCAAGCACTCCTTATCATCAAGAGATGGGCAGTGATGATGATGAGGCCCTAACTGAAGCCCTAACTCCTGAGAACCATGCCAACAAGTTAGCGGCTATGGGAAGATCAGAGTCAATGTATCAGGTTCGGGTACTGGAAAGCAAGGGAAGGGTCATGGCCCTCACCTCAGAACAACGAGAAAAAAAACGTCAATTTGAGATGAAAAGAAAGTTTCACGACAATGAAGAGCTGAATACTAAAATAGCAACAAAATTAATTTCCAGATACCAACAGGATGAGGTACAGGATGAAGAAATGCCAGAGACTGCAGAGGCAGAAAGCATGGAACTAGAATAATCAAATCAAGGATCTCCTCCAAGTGACCCTCACATAAATCCCAGAGTTCACAGCGGGACTTTCTCCCATCTTGCAGTTGTTCACCAAATACAAACCCTGTTGCTAAGGTATGCTGCTTCTGTTCTCCATCATTTGTGACTTGAATATCAAAATAAACACCAGGCACTACATTTCCAAGAATTCAATGGCAACCTTACAGACTAACTGACTTGAGGGAAAATGCCCAGTGGGCAATCATAACCTTGTGCCAAGTTGACCACAAATAAAATGTAATGTCATCAAACCAAACCTGCATTACTTTCCTTCTTTAAAAAAGATTTATTTATTTTTTGTTGCAAAATCAGATATACAGAGAGGAGGAGAAACAGAGAGAAAGATCTTCCATCCGATGATTCACTCCCCAAGTGAGCGCAATGGCCGGTGCTGTGCCGATTTGGTGCCAGGATCCAGGAACCTCTTCCAGGTCTCCCACATGGGTGCAGGGTCCCAAAGCTTTGGGCCGTCCTCGACTGCTATCCCAGGCCACAAGCAGGGAGCTGGATGGGAAGTGGAGCTGCCGGGATTAGAACCGGCACCCATATGGGATCCTGGCCAAACTAGCCTTAAACTCCAGGGGCAAAGCTCAGTTGATCATGGTGTGTACAATCCCCCAAATGTTTTGTTCCAGTCTGAGGATTTTTGCATGTTTGTTTGTCAGGTATATGAGCATGTTATTTTCTTCTGCTACAGTATTCCTGTCTGGCATTAGTATTAGGATGATCTCATAAAATGAGCATGGAAGTATTCCTAGACATGGAAGCCCCTTCACTGATCCATTTTTCCTTCAGGAGTTCACTGGTTCCTCATTCCAAGATAGCACTTGAAAGCCTTAAGACTGTGGACCAGCTCAGGCTCTCACTGACTTTCCCACAAGCAAAATCAGTCACATTTTCTTTCTTTTTTTTTTTTTTTTTTTTTTTTTGTTGGCTCTTTTGTTTTTTTAATTTATTCATTAATTACATTGTGTTGTAATTTCACATTTTCACTCAAAGTTTTTCCTACTGCCACCTTGTGGCCATATCTTGTCCCCTTGTTGGGCCAGAAACTCTCCTTTCTCTTGGGTACTTCTAGTACACAAGTTGCCTAAATTCTATTGGGTAGCAGTGTAGTTAATTTATTATGAGAACAAGAAAATGTGATTTTAGACATGGGATGAGCGTTGACTTGAATTCGACAGTTTGAATTTGTTATTCTATCGCTAGTTTTCTGTAGCTAACTTGTCATTTAGATCTCCCTTTATATCCATGGTACTAAATCATTCCAAAGGAAACCGGCATTTATAGATGAGAAACTTTTCCAGGTTCCATATTTCAATAAATACTGTCAATCACCCTTATATATCTATGTACTTGGATTCCTATGAATCATGTTTGAATTCTTTCAACTTGAAGTTATAAGTTTGGATGATAACTTAGTGGGTTAAGACCTCTCTTGGAATGTGTGCGAACCAGTTCACACTTCTGGCTCCTCTGCTTCTGAGCTAGCCTCCTGCAAATAAATCCTAGGAGACAGTCATTCATGGCTCAAGCACTAGGGCCCCCGCCACTCACATGAAAAACCCAGATGGAGTGTGGCTCCAGGCTTCAGCTTGGCCCAGCACTGACTGCAAAGGCATTTGAGAACTGTCCATATCTCTGCCTTTTAAATAAAAACTTTTCCAAATAAACTGGATCCCGCCAAAAGTAGTGTGCGAGTCAGCTTTTTTTTTTTTTCTTCTAAGATTGAGAAGAATGCTACTTGATCCAGCAGTTGAGGCATGGCTTGGAATGCCCACATTCTATAAAGGAGTACCTGTGTTCGTGTGCATCCTGGGAGGTGGCAGATGACAGACCAGGAAGCTGAATCACTGCCATCATGTGGGAGACGTGTATTGAATTCTAGGCTCCTGGTTTTGGCTTGATGTAGTCCTGGCTGTTACAGGCAATTAGGGAGAGAAATAGCAGATTGAAGATTTCTCTTGCTTTCCTAATATCTCCCTCTCCCACCTTCCCACCCTCCCTCCCTCCTGTTCAAAATATAAAATAGAATGAACAACTGTTTGGGGGCCAGCATGGTGGTGTATCACACTACTCCTCTGCCTGCAGTACTGGCATCCCAAATGGGCACTGTTTCGTGTCCTGCCTTGCTCCACTTCCCATCTAGCTCCCTGTTTACTGCCCGGAGAAGCAGTAGAGGATGGTCCAAGGCCTAGGGACCCTGCACCCATGTGGGAGCCAGAAGAATCTCCTGGTTCCCAGCCTCAGATCAGCTCAGCTCTGGCCATTTGGGTAATGAACTAGTGGGTGCAAAACCTCTCTTTCTCTTTGTGTAAAAACTGTCTTTCAAATAAAAAGAAAGAAATCTTTATTTAAAAAAATAATGTTTTTAACAGCACCAATAAGCTAGAAGGAGAGATACTTTGCAACTCAATATTTCAGCCTCTTATATTACTCTTTCTTAAGTAATTCCCTAGAAACCATTATTCATCTGTACTCTTTTCATAGAAATTTGTTTCTTTTTATTCTAAAGGCAGAGAGAATTAAGAATCTTGCAGATCCTGGTTCACCTTCCACATGTCTGCAATAACCAAGGATGAACCGGGGGAAAACAGCTGCTCAGATATGGAACACAGGGATTTTTGACTTCCAGGCTAAACGGCCACCCCTAAATCACTTGTTTGAGCATTCTGTTTTGAATTCATTCTTTAGCATATCACCCTGTGTGCCTTGGTTACTGATGGCCAAGATCCCACAGATACCTGAGTCATCAGTTCTCCAGTTAAGCAACTGAAGCTTTAGTTGAAAAAAATAATTCTTTTGTCCATGTTTGCTCCATCTAATGACAGAAGTATAATAATACAAGTATGCAACATACCAGCAAATCTTATTGATCCCATCCTCTGTGCCAGGGATAGAGCTCAGAGGACAGGCTCAAAGCTCAGTTCTGTACATTTCCAGAGAGCAGTTTTGGACACATTACTTAATGTCTCTGTAATTCAGTAACATCACCTGTAAACAGAATCACAGCACATCTGGATGTATACACTTGTTAAGATAATTTAATGTGTTAATAGAATGAGATCCCTTGCCTCATTGCCTAGAAGACAGTAAGAGCCAGCTAAACGTGAAGTTGTGTTACTCTCACCTCAAGGAGACACTAGCGGTAGATGCTAGAAGTACCCCATTTACAGACCAGAAACTCACGTGCAGGAGAAAAAGGATAGGCCAGCTAGCAAAGGACAAGCAAAGCTGGGAGGCAGGGAGGGAGAGCAGAGAAATCTTACATCACCCTAGAAGGGGTGAGGAAGATGGGAAATATAACCTATCAGGATCATAACTGGTAACTCATAGACAACAGACTCGAATTAGCATTAGACAACAGCAAAACTACAAAGGCAAGTGGGGGACTCAGGAGTAATCCTAACAACCTCTTAACAGGAGGTCATGCGCATAGAGCAGGGAGGGATCCCAGAGTGGAGCAGGCGGACAGGAGGAGCTTTTATCCCAACCCTGAAGACTGCTAGATCCTCACCAAGGACTATCAGTATGAGCACTAAGGACTACATCGCGACTGCCAAGGAGACCACGGGGAAATGGAGTGCCTTCGGAGACCAAGAACTCTGAGGTCACCCACCCCCCATTTGGATCTACCACATGGGATGGAAGAAGCCCAAATCCTGCCTTGCAGGATCCAAGGTCATTGGAACAACAACCAGGATCCCTGAGCGGTCCGCAGAAACAGAACAGTAAACTTCCTTCGGGACTAGGGAGAGGAGCTTTCTCTGGTCCTTGTCTGCTTCCAATTTTGGGGCCCCACCCCCCTCTCGTAATAACCATCTGGAGCGCTCCAGAAACCCCTCAAAACAAACAAACAAACAAAAACTAGAATAGATAGACAGAGAACAACAAGGAAAGCTTAGAAACAGACAGAAAACGGTCAGCGGGGATGCACTTATAACTCACTGGGTGGGACACAAAGATTAGTTACTCCTCACTGGGGTATGGAAGATTTCTCTGCACACCCCTCCTAAACATGCTCACCTAAACTGTTGACATATATCCTGTTAGAATTATAGAGTTAGACCACCTGAAAAACAGCCAGGTTCAGCGAAAACATGCTTCAAGGCTATAAACTGCTAAAGACTAAAATTAAAATAGGCATGAGACAGCTGAATAGCAATCTAAGCCATTTTAAGGTGTATAGAATACGGTTGAATGTAAACCAAAATTGAAATGTCTATGAAGAAGTCACAGGTTGTGGTTGGGAACCTGCATTTTCCTAGTAACAGATTAGTTAATCAATACCATGTCAATTAATGTCACAATGTTGTAAATGGTTGGAAATATTATGTTGGGGCTTTTTAATTTTATGTTGGGATGATACTCTGCCGGCTCTACCTTCAGACCAGAGATGGTCTCACCAACAAACCATTGAACTTACCAGGACAATAAGATGCTGGGCTTTATGCTTGGTAAATACCTCCAATGAAAGAATGTCAACTGAATTTGAAGTATGGAAATGCAACAAGGTGGAGCAATCCGCAGTGGGGGAGGGTTTTGGGAGGGGCGGGGGGAATCCCAGTGCATAAAAAATGTATCACATAATGCAATGTAATTAGTTTTAAAAAAATGAAATGCAATAAAAATATGTTTTTTAAAAAAAGCTGGGAGGCAGATGCGAGCAGCATGTTTCTGTGTTCCCTGCCCCTAAATCTGGGACAGCAAACTCTGATTTGTGCCTATTTGTACTTTAAAGTGACACCAATCCATGAATAATCAAGAAGTGAATCAATCAGTTAAACATCTTATGTAAATACTATGCTGGCTGGTGGCCAAATAAAAGGCACTCACCTAAGAGGCTCAGAATGACCTGGGTGGGGAGGGCACTGGAGTGAGGTGGTGGGGGTGTCCATTGTATTCTGAGGAGCCTAAAAAGATGTTTTAGGTTATGAAGTGGGCTGGTGATAATGGCAGCTGTGACAGAAAACATAGGCTAAATATGTGCTATGTGAAGCAATGTGTTAACAGAACTAGTCTCAGTGCTGAGGACACCGACAAGTGCGGTAGAAAACGCTACCTGAAGGCAGGAACGCCTAGTCCCCAATCGGGGGACTTAATCTTCATCCGTGGGAAAAAAACAGCTTAGGAGGAGAGTTCTAGACAAAAGATGGGAGGGAAAGGAGGCAGTATGGGCGGGGAGGGACAGCAGCAGCCCAGCAGGGGAAAATGTGCATCTCTGGGGCTGGTGTGCATCTCAAAAGGTCCTGGAACAAAACCTGATGTAGCCAATTATTGCACGCTACGCAGGAGAGTCTAAAACGAAAGGAGGGGTTAAGTAAGTAGTCTCAAATGTAAGAAGCTCTGCACAGAATCTGCACTAGTCCCCTGGAGCTTGTGCTTGGGGCTGGGTGGCTAAGCACCCACCAGGGGCCCTGCAGACCCAACCACAACTCTCCTCCACACCAGCCACTGGCAGAGCGCCGCCCTCTCAGCTCTCTGCAAGCAGCTGCCAGAATGTAACAAACCTTCTCCCGCCTCATCATTTCACCTGCAGGATCTGTCTGGCTGATTCCCGGAATTTGCCAAAAGGAACAGAACCCAAGAGCGCCACACCTGACTACCCTTTTGGCAAGGGAGCCTGGTGTTCGCTTGAGCTTGCTGGAGCTGCTAAGGGCTCCACGCCTCCTCCAGTGGCCTGCTGCCCAGAGCAATGTTGTGTACAACTTTGTCCACAGGCTGTGGGGGGCTAGCGCGAGGTCTTCCTCCCAGCCCCGAAACTCTGCCCCCAATGGAGTGCTAAAGCTCAAGGCTTCCCATCCCCACCTTGGGGTGGTGGGTGGGCTGGGCTGAGGGCGACACTCACCTGCCTCCTAGCCCACAGCCAGGAGGTGACCACCGAGATGAGCCGCAAAGCTTTCGCTCCTCTTTAGCCACAGGGCCACTCCCCCTCCCTGGGAGCGCCCCTCTAGCCAACACGCAGCCAGACAGCCAGCCTGCCGCCACGCCCCAGCCGCGTGGGCGTGCAGCACACCCAGCACAGCATCCCCCGCGCCGTCTCCCCAGCAGCCTTCTCACGGCCAGCCTGCGCCCAGTGCGACGTGCGTGCGAGCCAGCGAGCCAAGGGGCCCGAAGGAGAACGCCAGCACCCACCTTCATCCACAGGCTGAGAGAATGGAGGCTCGGCGCCCGCGCCGCGACCAAGACGCCGGCCACGGCAGCCTGGGGGTGGAGGAGCCCCGGGAAGCAGCGGCCGGTCAGTGCCCGCACAGGCGGAGTAGTGCGGCGAGCCGCGGGAAGGTCAGGGGACTCTGCCTGACAGAAGCCAGGGCGGTGCGCGCGGCGCTGCCAGCTCTAGCCCTTGCCATTGCCTTTGCCCATGCCCGTGCCCCGGCCCGTGTCTGTGCCCCTGTCCGAGCCTGCCTGGCCCCCGCAGCCTCGCAGCCCCGCAGCCCCCGCTAGAACGGTCTGATCGCTGCCTTTTCTCCTCCACAGCCGGGAAGGCAGCGGCGACCGCGGCGTTTGGGGCGGGAGGAGAGGTGGCGGCAGAGCGTGCGCACGCAGCAGCCTGGGGAGGTGAAAAAGGGCCGGTGGGTATGTCAGCTCCTTGCCAGGTGGACCGTGAGGTTGTTGATGATGGGGCGGAAGAGGAGGAAGAGCAAGAGGAGAAGCTGTGTAGCAGCGGTGGCCCCCAGGGGCCCCGGAGGCAGCAGCCGTTTGCCCAGGAGCTGGCCGAGGAGGGGGCCGCTGCGGGCCGGCAGAGGGAAGAAGAAAAGCAGTATCGCAGCTGCCGCAGCAACTTCAGCCGCTTGCAGCTGGGGGAGCTTGAGAGCGTTTTCCAATGCACACAGTACCCGGACGGGTTGGTGAGGTGAGTGGTCTTGATGGAGTTGGTTTAGACTCCCCTAGTCTCTTCCATCCCTCCAGTGTGCCAAGTGTTGATCCCTGGGGCGGGACAGGGTGTCAATGGACAGGTGGAGTTGGGGAGCCCTCCCCAGTGAAGACACTCTGAAGCTCCAGGGTGGGCACGAAGCCCCAAGGGCACTAACAGCAAGATGGTCACACAGGATTGAACTCAGACCCCTCAGGACATTGGCCAGGCTCCTGTTTTCCTAAAGAACATTTGGTCACAATCAGGATCCCCAGCAGGCTGAGGAGGGTGAGATGGCCCAGCTTGTGTCCACTGCAATTTGTGATGGGTTGCTTAGATCGCACAAAGCTTTGAGTCTTGATTTTGACACTACCGCGCTCGCGGGCTATTACAGAAAACACGTGCTTGGGTGTTGGGAAGAATGCCATTTCAAGGAAGCTGGCAGTGGCCGACTGGCTGTGTATTTCGTTAATCCACAAGGGCAGATACTGAGGGGACGTTTGTGGCTTTGTCCTCACAGGAAGAATCTGGCAATGAACCTGAATGTGAGCGAGGCCAAAGTGCAGGTATGTAAGTCTGAAATGAACGATTCATACTAGAAGCCAGTGTAAAATCTACCTGGGGACGGTAACAACTGTGTCCCCCCGCTCCAGATATTCTCAACTTGCTGTGTTCTTGTTAACTTTCTCATGCTTGTGAAGTGAGTTTTGAATTTGGGGGCTTTGGCGGGGATGGTGAAAATCAAACCCCAGTTAATAGAATTTTGTTTTTATGAGAAACAACGTATTTTTTCTAGTTAAAAAAAACAGTTTAAATAAAACTGTCGCTCTTGTGCAAAATTGAAACTCCTGTTTAAAATTTAAATTACATTTTAGGGAACACTTCGGTGTGAGGTCATGTTGGGTTTCATTTTTTTACCTGTGAGGTCTGCGTATTAATGCATCACAAGAGCTAGATTATGATTGAGTTTAATTGCACACAATTATTTAAAACATTTAATCTAGTAATAAGCTCTTAGCTATTTAGTGCATTTCATTTGAATGTGTTTATAAGTGTTCAGTCATGGGATAAAGGCATAAATAATTCACACAAGCAGGACACACTGTAAGAGTAAACTGCACCAATACTGTTAAGGGGAAATAGTTTAAAACTTCAACTACTTGCTGCTGCTGTTTTTCCTAGTCTGTGGTAAATCAGTGTTGAAAGTGGCAGCATTATAATTTAATTTTCCGGAATGGTTATATGTTAACCTGAAAATATTACTGAAATACTAGTACTAAGGGGGGAATGGGAGGAAGTTTCTCGAACTTGAAATCTTAACAAAAATTGAAAAACATACGAACAATTTTGAATACATTTTCTTTTTTTTTTTTTTTTAAGATTTTATTATTATTGGAAAGCCGGATATACAGAGAGGAGGAGAGACAGAGAGGAAGATCTTCCATCTGATGTTTCACTCCCCAAGTGAGCCGCAACGGGCCCGTACACGCCAATCCGAAGCCGGGAACCAGGAAACTCTTCCAGGTCTCCCACGCGTGTGCAGGGTCCCAAAGCTTTGGGCCGTCCTTGACTGCTCTCCCAGGCCACAAGCAGGGAGCTGGATGGGAAGTGGAGCTGCCGGGATTAGAACTGGCGCCCATATGGGATCCCGGGGCTTTCAAGGCGAGGACTTTAGCCACTAGGCCATGCCGCCGGGCCCTTGAATACATTTTCATTGACCTGAGAAGGGTAAAAAGATTGAAGAAATGCCTGCATTCAACTGTTGACTTTGAAGATGTGACACAAATTGAACTTGAGGAGGGAATATTCTCTTGAGGAGTTCCTAAAATCCAAGGATTTTTTCCTTAATGATACTATTTTGAAGTAATGAGTCATGCAGTGAGGTTGATTTGGTTTTGGTGGCACTATTTTTTTTTAAAGATTTAATTATTTTTACTGGAAAGGCAGATATACAGAGAGGAGGAGAGACAGAAAGCAAGAGCTTTCATCTGATGGTTCACTGCCCAAGTGACTGCAACGGCTGGAGCTGAGCCATTCCAAAGCCAGGAGCCAGGAGCTCTTCCTGCAGGTCTCCTGTCCCAACCTGCAGGACATGACGCTCAAACCCTGAAGGTGGACTGGGAATGCAGGGCTGGTAGCCCCGGGCTGCTGGCCCAAGAAACACACGGACACTCGTACTTGGTGGAAAAGAGTGCCTCCCTCTTTATTTTTACTCCTCATATATATACCTTCTTCTCTAGGGGAGGGGGAAAAAGGGAGGGGTTTCCTGGGAGTAATTATCTTCACTGAAGCAGGGAAGGAACTAATCAGCTATATTGAAACAGGGGAGGAACTAATTATCTGAACAGGAACAAGGGTGGAGGTTGTATTCTGCTTGCTCTACAGAGGATGTTTTGGCCTAATATCCTGCTTGCTGTAGCCCTGCTTGCAGGCTTTTGCAATGCAACAGGCTGTCAGGTAGGCCAAGTCTAAGGCCCATATGTCTGTGGCTCCTAACAGTCTCCCACGTGGGTGCAGGGTCCCAAGGCTTTGGGCCATCCTCAACTGCTTTCCCAGGCCACAAGCAGGAAGCTGGATGGGAAGCAGGGCCTCTGGGATTAGAACTGGTGCCCATATGGGATCCCAGCACGTGCAAGGTGAGGACTTTAACCTCTGCGCCATCGCGCTGGGCCCAGTGGCACTATTATTTTAAGAATTGAGTTTTGTCAGATTCCTTTGGCTGGGGAGTAGAAGCTCTCGAAGCAGATTCTTATCTGTGTTAACTTGAAGCCCTTTTTCATTTGCTCAGGCAAGGATGACTGGTTTTTACGAATAGGTCATGGGATCAGAACAGTACCATTTGAAAACCATAGAAAACCATAAGTTCTTGTAAGAAAACATTTTCCAAAACTAAGTACAAAATCCGGGATGAGTTCACTAGCTTTGCTCCACAGTGCCTGCATGCATTGTTACAAAGGAACTGCAGATATGATGGTTGAGAGTTTTGGTTAATTTGGACCCAGTTCTGCTAAATTTTCCTTAACTGCACAGACCAAAATATCAAGGCAGTAACCAGGGTATCAACAAGACTGATTTACCAGTCCAGCCACAAATAATCTGAGCCCAAATCTTCCTTGTCAAACCATGTTTTTAGCTCTATGAAGTCAGAGGGTAGATGGCTCCTTAGACATCCTTTGAAATGAAATCTATTCTTGCCCTTATCAATTACTTCAGAATAAAGACATGCTTTTTCAATTAGGGATCTCTGACCCTCAGTATGTCTGTAAATAGGGTCCACCTTATACCAGGCACAGCTTCCCAGAGAACCACAGTGACAACTGTCCCTATGATGGTGATAGCAGAGGCAGCTCAAGACCTGATACTCTACTTGTAGGATACTGAACTTTCAATTCTGTTACCAAGCATGACATGAATAAGGGGGACTGAGTACCATTCATCAACTAGACTGGCGTCCAAGAGCTGCAAAACCAAATCATTAAAAAATATTAAAGATGGAAAGACAAAACACTAAACCTAGTCTAAACTAAACAGAATAGGGTATAACTTCTCCCAGCGAACTTGAAAATCTTAATGACACAAAGAGTTGTATGTTGTAAAGTTTTGATGATGAGGATGATGATGATGATATTCTAAACCATTTGATATACTAAACCAATCCCTTTTTTCCTCTGATTGAAGGTTTGGTTTAAGAATAGGAGGGTCGGGCCCGGCGGCGTGGCCTAGCGGCTAAAGTCCTCACCTTGAACGCCCCGGGATCCCATATGGGCGCCGGTTCTAATCCCGGCAGCTCCACTTCCCATCCAGCTCCCTGCTTGTGGCCTGGGAGAGCAGTCGAGGACGGCCCAATGCATTGGGACCCTGCACACGCGTGGGAGACCCGGAAGAGATTCCTGGTTCCTGGCTTTGGATCGGTGCACACCGGCCCGTTGCGGCTCACTTGGGGAGTGAATCATTGGATGGAAGATCTTCCTCTCTGTCTCTCCTCCTTTCTGTATATCTGACTTTGTAATAAAATAAATAATAATAATAATAAAAAAAGAATAGGAGGGTCAAGTGGAGGAGACATCAGAGGGCATTAATGTTCAGAAATCTGCCTCCCGTCACTCTGGGCATTATGTGGAATAGGCCTCATAATGGCATCCTTGTGCAGGAGCCTGATTGGAGATGGATTCTTCCAGAGCCACCATCACATGGGCTGCCTATGCCACCCATGCCTCCATGGCCCATTCTTCCTCTGCCATTACCTCCTCTACCCTGTTCTTCTCCACACTTACCTTCCTTTGGCATAACCTCATTGGGATTGGAGTGGGACCCTATCATTAATGACAATTTTGTACTGCCCTTTTTGTAAAGAATGATCTTCATGAGTGTTTATCCAAAATGTTTTTCTGCCTCATCCAAGTCATTCATAGCACAATATTAAGAGCAGTTTGTCAAACACCTGTTACATAATAAACAAAGGAGTGCCTGCCCTCTTTTGCTGATATGACTTGCTTTTGTAACTTTCAATAAAGAAGTGAATTCTCAATATGTCTGTATTTATGCATCAAATGGATTAATAGCATATGAATGGGAACTTCTAAGGGAATGTCTTTCAAATGGAATGGTGAGGAGGCCTCTTTTCCTGAGGGATATCCCTGAATCATCATCAACAAACCTGGACACATCATAAAAATTTTCTAAATAATCATTGTGTGCTATTGTAGTTTAGCTCGACAGAGTTTTCCCTCTGTGCTGTCATCTGCCAGCTGATGCTATGGCAAAGCCCAAGCAACCCTCACCCCTTTGGCTTATGCATGTAACAGTAGGTGCAGTCTGCCCAACCTGACTTGTCCCCAATCCAGTTTGCACACAGGCCTACAGGTGCTGTAGCCCTGCATGGCCTGGTCTGTCCCCAATCCCAGTTCTCACGCTCACCAGTGGGACTAGTGGCCCTGAAGCCCCTGCCGGGTTCGACTACTCTCCCCTGGGTCTCATATGTTCAGATTTGGTGCTGCAGCCCAGTCTGGTATGGCCCCCTCACCTTGGCATTTGCCAGTTGGTGCTGTAGCCTGGCCCACCCTGGTCCACCCCCTGCTGCAGCTCACTTTGGTGGGGATTATAACCCAATCAGCCCAGCCAGCCCCCAAACCTGACCCTAATATACCTGGCTAGTATTGCGACCCGACCTGGCATGACACACACACCAGAAAACAAAAGTACAACTCATCCCAGTTTGTGAGATATAATAAAGAAACAATATACAGAATAAAATTAATAGTATTTGGTGAGTGAAAATAATATGAAAGTTAATCATCTGAGTTTCTCATAAGCAATGAGAAAAAGAAGAGAAAATTTAATCCAAAAAGAAAAGGATATAATAAAAATCAAAGCAAAAATCAAGGGAATTGAAGATAAGAAAACAATAGATAAAATCCAAACTGGGTTTCTTTGGAAAGATGAAGGGGACAGTGCTTCAGTGTAGTGCATTAAGACACTACCAATGGTGCTGGATCCCATACAAACACCAGATCAAGTTCCAGCTGTCCCGCTTATAATCCATCTCCCTGCTAATGCTACTGGAAAAGCAGTGAAAGACGACCCAAGTATTTGGGCTCCTGTACCCACTTGAAAGACTCAGATGAAGACACTGGCTCCCAGCTTTAGCCTGTCTCAGCCCTGGCCAAGGCAGCCATTTGGGGAGTGAATCAACAGATGGTAGATTCTCTATTTCTCTCTATCTCCCGCTCTTTCTCTCTCCTCTTTCCCATCCCCTTCTCTTTCTGTAACTCTACATTTTAAATAAATAAATAAATAAATCTTTAAAATATATGATACAAAATTTAAAAATTTTTGTAAATTTTTCATTTACCTTTTGGGAGGCAGAGAGAAAATGATTTGTTAGTTCACGCCTCAAATGTCCACAATGGCTGAAGATGGGGGAAAACAATAAATATTGAACCAGACTATCCATGAAGAAAAAAAATAAAGACACAAATTTCAAATATCAGAAATGAAAAAGGGTTCATCAATACTGATCCCACAGTCATTAAAAATATAGCAAAAAAGTATTATGATGGGCATAGCATGGTAGCCTACTGGCTAAAGTCCTCAACTTGCACGCCCGGGATCCCATATGGGTGCTAGTTTGTGTCCTGGTTGCTCCACTTCCCTTCCAGTTCCCTGCTTGTGACCGGGGAAAGCAACCAGGGACGGGCCAAATCCTTGAGATCCTGCACGCACGTAGGAGACCTGGAAAAGACTCCTGGATCCTGGTATCACATCAACTCAGCACTGGCCGTTGCGGTCAGTTGGGGAGTGAACCAGCATTTCGAAGATTTTTCTTTCTATCTCTCCTTCTCTCTGTAAATCTTCTTTCCAATAAAAAATAAATAAATATATTTTTAAAAAGTAGTATGAACAATTCTACGACCACAAATTTGATCATGCAGGTTCAATGAGCCGATTTCTTCAACAGCATAGTCTTTTATATATATAATATTTACATAAAAATACATGAATAAATATGTAATATAATTTTATAGAATACATTTATATTATATATATTGTGTGCTTATTAAAATTACATGTGAATTAGATATAGATAAATCATATGTATAAACATATATAAAAGATCTGTTGATTAAAAGGCAGAATTATATATATAATATATATAATATATATAAATATAATAATAAATATATATATAAATATATATATAAAGAAACACAGAAATAGTGAGATTTACTATCCACTGGTTTCTACCCAGATGGCTGCACTGGGGAGTAGGCTGAACCCAGGAACCAGGAGTTTCAGCTAGTTCTCCACATGGTTGTAGGGGCCCAAGTACATCACAAAGAGCTGGATTCAAAATGGAGTGACTGTAACTTAAACTAACACCCATATGGGATGCTGAACTGGCTATGCAACAATGTTGGCCCCAAAAGTATAATCTATTAAAATTCACAAAAAGATAATCTACAAACAAATATACATATATAATTTATATTTATATTATATTTGTGTATAATATATTATAAAATATATACTACATATTTATATTTATATGTTATATGTATTTTTATATACACATATGTATACACACATGTACATATATGTAAACCTATTGTGGGTTTTTGGTGGAGTATATGGGAAGTATCTGTACTTTTTGCTCAATTTTTCTCTGAATCTAAAATTGATCTTTCAAAAAAGCAAGGCAAAATCAAAGCACAAGTATGACTAGCATCTCTGCTCATTGGCTCCAATCTTTCCAAGAGGTGCCTATTTTAGATTTTTGGTTTATTGTTGTGGTTTATCTGATAGTACACACAAAAGTACTCCATGTAATGTCTACTTAAATTTTGCAAAACCAAATTATGAGGTAATCTTATTCTCTAATTTTTAAAATAAAGGAGGAAGAAAGAAAGATAAAAGGAAAGAGGAGGTCAAAACCTTAGTGTATTAAATGTGACAGTTCTTTAAAATCTGCTTGTGCAGGAATTGCAAATTTGCCACGCATCTTTTTTTAAGATTATTTTTATTTGAAAGGCAGATTTTAGAGAAAGAAACGGACTTCCATCTTCTAGTTCACTCCCCAAACAGTCACAACAGCCAGAGCTAAGTTGTAAGCCAGGAGCTTCTCCTGGACCTCCCCTGTGAATACAGGGTCCCAAGGCCTTGGGCTATCCTCCACTGCTTTCCCAGGCCATAAGCAGAGAGCTGTATCACAATTGGGAGTAACCGGGACTTGAAACAGTACCTATATGGGATGCCAGCGCTACAGGTAGAAGATTAGGCTATTATGCCACACATTTTAAAATTTTCAATACCAGTACAAGAAAAGCTTATATTCCATACACTTAAAATAAGGAGTGTTAGTAAATTAGAGTTAAGCAATGAAGAAGCAGATGCTTGTATCATTTCTGTACCCAACCCTTGTTCCTTTTTCTACTGCTTCACACACAGATGTTAATTGGCAGTTGCACAAACTTATTTGAAGTCTTTGAGGCACCAGCAACTTACTGTACTTCAAACTCAGGGCTATTGGACAAATTTTAGAGTGGACTGTAGAGCACTCCAATTGTCCATCCAAATCATGTCCTGGAGTTACTTTATTCAGTGTTTCCTCTCCGTAGCTTTTGTACATGTGTGCACTCACAAACACATCTTTAGCTCAATGTATCCTGGAATGATGAGATAACAGCAATTCATGCTGTACTTCTTTTGATCAATGGAAACACTTCCACAAGTACCAGCCACATTTTTACCTGTTGGTAGACACAACTTCTTTAAGTGCAGTCAAATTAGGAACAATTGACCATTTATGATGGTCTCTACATTGTGAAAACCAAACAGACTAACCTAAGAGTTTGCAAAAATTTTCCATACATCAGGAGGCTTAATATCATTAAAATACTTCCAACAGAAGTATTATTGATTCATTGTTAGATTTAAAAAAATCAATAAGTTAGAAACAACCAGCAGTCCAGTAATCAAGTATCACAAGTGTAAACTGACTAAGAAATACACCAGAAGAAAATTGTTTTTAAGAAACACATAGGGGGTGGGGGCGGCAGCTGATTGGGAAACTGAAGGATGAGTAGCTGCAGGCCACCAGGTCACTACTCATTTCTTCCAGCTCTGGTCTGCTGTTGTACCAGGAGCTTATTCAGGCCTACACCTACTTCCTTCCCGAGTAGGCCAGAGAAGTTACCTAAACAACCTTCCTACAGCAGCAACCAACTCTGCAACGGACCGGCTGGCAGGGAGCAATCAGTCCGATGGGAACAGGGCCCCAGGAACGGTGGGCAAGGATTCAGCGAGTGACAAACAGACACGACAACTCAAGGCAGTTGTATCTGAGCGCATTTTGCAAAAGCAAAGCATCAGCTTATATACAATAGTTTATTGCAAAGGGACATTTTCTTTGTTTATTCATGTGGTTACATTTCTACAATTGCCACTTCCCATCTAGCTCTTTAATTGTAGCATGGGAAAGCAGTGGAGGATGGCCTTGGGACCCTGCACCCATTTGGGAAATGTGGAGCAAGCTCTTGGCTCCTGCTTCAGATTGACCCAACTCCATCCGTTGCATCCACTTAGGAATGAACCAGTGGACAGAAGATCTTTCTCTATGTCTCTCCTTCTCTCCATAAATCTGTCTTTCCAACAAAAATAAATAAATCTAAAAAAAAGAATACATACATACATATGGGCCTAGAGTGGTAGCTTAGCAGCTAAAGTCCTCACCTTGCATGTGCCGGGATCCCATATGGACAACAGTTCTAATTCTGGCAGCCCCGCTTCCCATTCAGCTCCCTGCCTGTGGCCTGGGAAAGTAGTCGAGGATAGCCCAAAAGCCTTGGGACCCTGCACCGGGAGGGAGATCCTTGGATGTACACGTGAAAAAAATCAACTGACATATAAAGAATGCCAATTAAATTCACAGGAGACCTCTCACAGGAAAATCTACAGGCCAGAAGAGAATGGAGCAACATATTCCAGAGTCTAAAAGAAAAAAACTGTCAGCCCAGGATAATGTACCCAGCAATTTTCCATTGTCTTTGAAAATGAAATAAAATTCTTCCACAGGGAAGAAAAGTTAAAAGAATATGCCTCTTCCAAACCTGCCCTACAACTGATACTTCAAGATGTTCTCTTGACAGGGAAAGAGAATAGCACCCACCAACCCAAAAGGCAAATGTGAAGAACATCCCAGTAAAATAACAACACAAGACTAAATCAATGAACAGCCCATTGCTCAAATGTCAGGACCAAATTATCACCCATTCATATTAACCCTGAATGTGAATGGCTGAGAATCATTAAACAAACATCATGGATAAGTAGACTGGATTAAAAAACAAAACCCATCTACTTGTTGCCTATAGGAGACACATTTCACCAGCAATGATCAGCAGAAACTATATCTCATGGATTTTGATTTTTTGTTGTTGTTAGTTTCATCTCTTCAAAACACTTTCTTCTCATTAAAATCTAAAATGACTCATAGATCATACAACAGCATCATTTTCTTCAAGAAGGTTCTTGATATTCTTTTTCATTTCTTCAGTGACACATTAGTCATTCAGCAGCAGGTTATCTAACTACATGGTGTTGTTAATTTCTTTTTTTTCCCTTCCTGTTGTTGATTTTGTTTTGTGACTTTTCATTTAAGGGAATGTCTAGTAACTGTGTAATGGAGACTATCATATCCAGATGTGAGGATACAATGCAATATGCATCTCTACTTCCAGACAAAAGTTGGACTCCCAATGAAACTGTTTGCTATATCTTGACAATAGGATGCTGGACTCTCTGCCATTGTCCATGCCCGCAGTGATAGACATATGACTGTGTAAGAAGAACTATACTATAGTAATCATATAGGGTAACATAGTGAGGGGGGGAGGGAATTGGGGAGGGGATAAGGGAAATCCCAGGTCCTGTGGAAATGTATCATAAAATGATAACAATAAAAATAAGTTAAATAAATAAATAAATAAATAAATAAATAAATAAATAAATAAATAAAATGATGAAACAGGAACCTAGGGCTCGGTGTGGTAACAAAGTGGCTAAAGTCCTAACCTTGCTTGCTGCAGGATCCCACGTGTGTGCCGGCTCGTGTCCAAGCTGCTCCACTTCCCATCCAGCTCCCTGCTTGTGGCCTGGGAAAGCAGTAGAGGATGACCCAAAGCCTTGGGTCCCTGTACCCGTGTGGGAGACCCAGAAGGAGTTTCTGGCTCCTAGGTTTGGTTCAGCTCAGCTTCTGACCATTGTGGCCATTTGGGAATTGAACCAGCTGAAGGAAGATCTTTCTCTCCTTATCTCTGTAAATATGACTTTCCAATACAAAAAGAAATAATTTTTTTAAAAGAACTACCCTAAAAAAATTCAATTCAACTCACACATCAGTTATGCATCTTTAACTATGACGGTAATTCAGGATTTTATGGGGGGAATAGGATTAAAAGACCCTTTGGGGGCCAGCCCATTGCCTCAATTAGCTAATCCTCCAACTCCAATTGCCTGGGATCCCATATGGGTGCCAGTTCATGTCCTCAACTGCTCCACTTCCCATCCAGCTCCTTACTTGTGGCCTGGGAAAGCAGTAGAGGACAGTCCAAAACCTTGGGACCCTGCACCCACATGAGAGACCCAAAAGAGGCTCCTGGCTTTGGATTGGCTCAGCTCTGGCCATTGCAGCCACTTGCAGCAGACAGAAGATTTTCCTCTCTGTCTCTCCTCCTCTCTGTATATCTGACTTTCCAACAGAAATAAATAAATCTTCAAAAAAGCAAAAGTGGATGACAGAGACTCAAGTAGTTGAACCAAATTCCAGTCATTTGGGGAATGAACCAGCATATTAAAGATTTTCATTCATTCATTCATTCTCTTTCCATCTCTCTCTTTCCCTTTTCAAACAAATAAAATAAATCTTTCACAAAAAAGAAGTCCACAAATGGTCTGTTATGGTGATACAGCAGGTGAGACTGACACTTGCAATGCCAGAATTCCATATTTGATTGCCCGTTCCAATGCAGCTCACTGTTAATGAGGCTGGAGAAGCTTTTGCAGCCATTTGTGGAATGAACCAGTGGATGGAAGAGTCTTTCTCTCTGTCCCTCTATCCATCCATCCTTCTCTCTGTAGCTTCTGTCTTTCAAATAGATATATCTTTTAAAAGAAGAAAAAGCCAGCAAGTACCCCATATCAGATTGTCTGGGTTCAATTCCTGGCTTCAGTTTCCAAATCCAGCTTCCATACCAATACAGACCCTGGGAGGCAACAAGTGATGGCTCTGGTTATTGGGTCCCTGTCACCCACATGTGAGGCTTATCCTGGTTTCCTGAGTTCAGCTTGGCCCATCCTTCGCCCTTGCAGGCATTTCAAGAGTAAATCAGTGGATAGGAATTTTGTCTCTATTTTCCAAATTAAGATAGTAGAAAACGAATAGAAATACTGATAATAAACCATATATTGCTTGGTCAGGATATGATGGGTCCAGTTTAAGGGGTTGGCTAAAGACAGAGGTGCAAACTACTTTAGCTGGAGCACACTGGTGGAGGGAGCTAGGTCACTCTAAGAAAAGTATGCATTTTTTTCTCTTGGGTGTTAACTTAATTGGAGTGTATCAGGTGCAAGTCATTAACATAGAATTTGTACCTTCTATGCAACCTGGTTAGATAGCATAGATGACCCCAATTGTGATAAACTCCTGTGATTTTGCTTTTTAGGAAGAAAAATAACAAATAAATCACATGTAATATCTGTATTTTAATCCATACATAAATACGCACGCATAAATATATTTACACAGAGAGCACACGAAAAACATACATAATTAGCCATGTTGCTAGGACCCCTCCGAAACGTTTCACCTGCTCTGCCGTCCTCCTCAAGTATCACAAAGTTTGAAGCTCAGAAAGGACTTCATTCATGCCCCACCCCAGATTAGGCACTAGGAACTAAAGGAGTGCGCAGAACCAGTTCCCCCACCGGCTTATTTCTACTGAAACACACGGCCCTGCTCGAGTGCAGGAGAAACGCCTACGTCCGGGGAAGGGCTTTGCCGCCGTACCAGAAATCATTCCCAAGGATCCCGTCAGGTTTACGCGGTAGGACAGTGGCGGGACCTGGAACCCAGGACACTGGAGATATTCCTGGACTCCTGAGATCGCCCCCTTCTCCAGCGACTTCTGGGGTCCCGTAGCAGCATGGCTCGGATTTCCGGCTCGCGCAGCCCGGAAACATCTGGCTCTGGGGGAAAACGTCGCAGTTCATCTAGGAGCCCCAAGTCCAACAAATCTGCCCGTTCTCCGCGGGGCCGCCGCTCTCGCTCGCACTCCTGCTCTCGATCCGGGGACCGGAATGGCCTCAGTCACCATCTCAGTGGCCTCAGTCACAGCTCAAGAAACCAGTCCTACCGCTCCCGCTCGCGCTCACGTTCTCGAGAGCGGCCCTCTGCGCCGCGCGGCAATGCCTTCGCTTCTGCCTCCTCGTCCGCCTATTATGGCGGCTACTCGCGCCCCTATGGGAGCGACAAGCCGTGGCCCAGCCTCCTGGACAAGGAGAGAGAGGAAAGCCTGCGACAGAAGTGAGTGAGACCCCCCACCCTCACCCCATACACGTACACAAACACACTTCCTTGCACGAACTCACCTGCTTTATACACCATTTTCGCTCTCTGTATTGAGTCCACCGACAGCAACCCTTTATTCGTGCTTTTATTCCCTTAATATTGGCCTTCGTCATACCGTGCTGGGGCTGCCTGCTATTCTTCTCCCGCTCCGGGGTTGTTAGCAGACATGGCCAAAAGAGCCGCAAATCTACTAGAATTCTAGCATTCACTTAGTTGTGCTGTTATCTTTCGTGAGCATGTAGAAAAGGAGGAGCCCCATTTTATTGCTTCCAGAATCCTCAGTGCCTCACACTTTGCAGGTGTGTGTACAACCATTGCTTATGGAAGAAACAACGGAGAGGCTTGACAGAACAGGTCATGTTTTGGAGGGAGTTAGGACGGATTTGAAATCAAGCATTGAAATTGGAGAGAAGACTTCCCTTTAAGGAAGGTGATTAGGTAGATGAATGCAGGAAAAGCGATCTGCTTAAACTGTAGGTAGGGCTGCTTTAAGAAAGGGTTTGCTGAGTGGTCTTAGTCATACTTGACCATGAAAAGTGACAGGAGTGTGAGATCAGATCTCTAATGAGAGTAAATAGAGAGTGGAAAATGCATAGTGTAAGGAGAAAGGAAACGGCTTAGCATCATTGCTGTGGACGCCTTTTGTACCTACTGTTTACTAAGCCCTAAATGATGTATGTGCTGAATGTATCCAAAAATGAAAAATATGTCAGGCTTTGAGTGGCAAATTAAAGTTCCAATAGTTGAGAGATACCTTTATGCTCTTTTGCTTCCTGTAATGAGGACAGTGAATTGTAGTAATGCTATGGAATCACATGGAAATGAAAGCTCTTATTTGGTAGTTAACACCAGTGTGACCTTGGGCAAGTTGCCTAACATCTCTGAGCTTTATTTCTTCACTATTAAATGATAAAATTAATTCCAAGGCTTTTAGAGTTGTAATAATTTAGTGCTTGGAACACAATAAACATTCCCCAAGTGTTACCTGTTCGTTCAGCATACATGGGAGCAAAGGCAGTGATGACTCCTGAGTTACTTGAGTCCTCATTTTTCAGAAAAATACCCAGCAGCTTTGTCCGTGAAAAAGCAGATGGTTTCTTGGTGGAGAATTCCCACCAAAAGATGTCAGAAATGCTTGGATGAAATTTGTATTTGTACATTTCAAAAGATGAAATAATTGATCTTAACACTACAACTGAACCCAGGTGGCAACCATACGAAAACAGCAGTGCCTGCTGTTTAGAGTTTGCCAGTTAATTTGCCTAGATTGCATACATCCCAACTATGTTCCTTTTAAAGAAGTCTGTGTCAAAGTGCAAAATCCTCTGAGTCTGAATCTGTATATGATGATACCAAACCCACTATATTTGTTTTGTAAGGATCTTTAAAAACAAATTGACTCACAAGCATCTAAACTTTAAGTGTGCCTTTTTGCTTTAAAAGCTGTAGCAAAAATTAAACAGCGTTATAAAACAGAGGCCACAAGCAGGAAGCTGGATGGAAAGTGGAGCAGCCGGGATACGAACTGGCGCCCATATGGGATCCCAGGTGCATGTAAGGCGAGGACTTTAGCTACTAGGCTACTGTGCTGGGCCTGAATTTCTACTTCTAATGCTTCGTTTTTATTTTTCTTTGTTTATGGGTTTCTGAAAGCTGAATATTTGAACAAATCAAGAGATGTCTCTTATTATTTTATTGGAAAGGCAGAGTAACAGAAATGGAGAAACAGAGATCTTATGTCCACTGATTCATTGCCCAAGTGGCCGCACTGGCCAGAGCTGAGCTGATCTGGAGCCAGCAGCTTATTCCCAGTTTCCCACGTGGGTACAGGGTACAAGGCTTTGACCTGTCCTCTACTGCTTTCCCAGGACACAAGCAGGGTGCTGAACAGGAAGTGGAGCACCCTGGACACTAGCTGGTGCCCATATGTGATCCTGGGGAATACAAGACGAGCTACTGAGCCATCGCACCAGGCCCAAGAGATGCCTCTTTACTTTCATAAACATGAAACAAATGAAGTTATGTCCAAATGCAAAAATCTTTTCTGTCACATACTGCAGAGAGTAAAGTGAACAATAAGTGACTTTATCATGAATTAGAAGGGAACTACCTTCCGGTCTCCCAGGCTGCCATTTCTGACCCAACCACCCAGGGTTTTGCAGTTGGTACCATTTGATATTGCTATCAGAACACTAACTTGAAATTGATGACTTCAAACCAAGTTACTATTAACATTTAAAATGTAAAGGGAAATTAGACTTAACTAGGATCCTGTTGGATTTGATTATATATTTAGGGGATGGATTCAGCCATTGAGTTATAATTTTTTTTTAAAGATTTATTCGTTTTATTACAGCCAGATATACACAGAGGAGGAGAGACAGAGAGGAAGATCTTCCGTCTGATGGTTCACTCCCCAAGTGAGCTGCAACAGACCGATGCGCGCCGATCTGAAGCCGGGAACCAGGAACCTCCTCCAGGTCTCCCACGCGGGTGCAGTGTCCCAAAGCTTTGGGCCATCCTCGACTGCTTTCCCAGGCCACAAGCAGGGAGCTGGATGGGAAGTGGAGCTGCCGGGATTAGAACCGGCGCCCATATGGGATCCCGGGGCTTTCAAGGCGAGGACTTTAGCCACTAGGCCACGCTGCCGGGCCCTATGATTTTTTTTTTTTTAAGAGTCACTCCAGGTGGCCCCCAGTGGTGGTTCCAAGTGTCTGTTTATGGAAGGAGCATCCTGGTATTTTTTTTTAAGTTTTTTTTTAATTTTTATTGTAAAATCGGAGAGACAGAGAGGAAGAGCTTCTGTCCGATGGTTCACTCCCCAAGTGACCGCAAGAGCTGGAGCTGAGCCGATCTGAAGCCAGGAAACCGGAGCTTCTTCTGGGTCTCCCACTCGGGTGCAGGGTCCCAAGGCTTTGGGCCATCCTTGACTGCTTTCCCAGGCCACAAGCAGGGAGCTGGATGGGAAGTGGCGCTGCCGGGATTAGAACCGGTGCCCATATGGGATCCTAGCGTGTTCAAGGCGAGGACTTTAGCTGCTAGACCACGCTGCCAGGCAGGCCCGGGTGCTGGTTCTAATGCCAGTGGCCACGCTTCCCATCCAGCTCCCTGCTTGTGGCCTGGGAAAGCAGTTGAGGACAGCCCAGTGCTTTGGTACCCTGCACCGTGTGGGAGACCTGGAAGAGGTTCCTGGTTCCCATCTTTGGATTGGCACAGCACTGGCCGTTGCGGCTCACTTGGGGAGTGAATCATTGGATGGAAGATCTTCCTCTCTGTCTCTCCTCGAGGACTTTTTTAGCTGCTAAGCTACCAGGCTGGGCCCCATTGAGTTATAATTAACATACCTCTTTCTTCTAGGAGATTAAGTGAGAGAGAAAGAATTGGGGAATTAGGAGCTCCTGAAGTGTGGGGACTTTCTCCAAAGAATCCTGAACCAGAGTAAGTGGTTTCAAAATATTTTATAAAAATGTTTTGTTTATTTAAATATTACTTCTACCAAAATGTTTAAGTGAAGAACTCTAAGTGCATTTCACACTTTTCTGCTTTCTTGCCATTTATGCTGTTATACCCTTTGAATTTTCCTTTTAAAAATGCATTTGTTTATTTGTTTGAAGGGCTGAGTAACAAAGAAGGAAAAAGAAAAGCAAATCTTTCATCTAGTAGTTCACTCCGCAAATGAATGTTAACAGGCAAGGGTGGGCCAACCCAAGATCAGGAGTCAGGAACCCCATTCTAGTCTCCTACTTGGGTAGCAGGGGCCAAAATATTTGGGCGATCTTCCACTGCCTTCGCTGGCGCATTGATAGGAAGCCAGATTAGAAGTGGAGCAGCCAGGACTCCATTAGCACTCTTAATATGGTCATCCTGGTGTCATAAACAGCAGATTGACCTACTGCAGCACAACATCGGCCTCATACCTTTTTTTTTTAATAATGATGAATTTTTTGATGATGTTTACTTGGTTGAGAAGGATGCATACCCATGTGAACCACTGATTAGGGTGGGGAGAGTAGAGGAACAGGGGAAAATGGATGAGACAACTGTTTCCAATCTCCTTTTTTCTTCCTGTGTCTGGAGGAAGTAGGGAGAAAAGGGGAGAGGGCTGCTCCCAGCAACCCAGATACTTCAGTACCCAGGAATGGGAGACAGTCACCGATGTCATCCCAGGGTCCCTGATGTGGAGCATGTTCTGAGGGTTCTGTTTAAGTAGTTTCAATAGTTTTGACATGCTGTCAGTCTCGCTGATCCAAGGTTGAGGAAATCCTCCCAAGGTCCATTGGCTGACATAGTCCTCCTTAGAGTCTCCACTCACCCAGATACTAGCTGTTAAAAGCTCGGCTGTGAGAGCTGTCCGATTTGTTCTGCCCTCCATGGTACTAGACATCCTCTGCAGGCCTCAATAAACTTTTTTTTAAATTTATTTATTCTTATTACAAAGTCAGATATACAGAGAGGAGGAGAGACAGAGAAGAAGATCTTCCATCCGATGATTCACTCCCCAAGTGACAGCAACAGCCAGTGCTGTGCCGATCTGAAGCCAGGAGCCAGGAGCTCTTCCGGGTCTCCCACACAGGTGCAGGGTCTCAAGGCTTTGGGCCGTCCTCAACTGCTTTCTCAGGCCACAAGCAGGGAGCTGGATGGGAAGCGGGGCTGCCGGGATTAGAACCAGTGCCCATATGGGATCCTGGCGTGTTCAAGGCGAGGACTTTAGCTGCTAGGCCACTGCGCTGGGCCCAGGCCTCAGTAAACTTATGCTCACGTCCTCCCTTGTGCTTCTGGGTGTGCCATCGACTGCACGGACTGCAGCAACTACGGAGGCCCAGTTCAGACACACACACTTCATAGTCACTCTTCAGATCCTGTGATTTTTCTCGTGGTTGGAGTTAAGTCCAGTGGACTGGTTCTGTGGGGTGTCCCCAAAAAAACCTTGCCAGAGGTGACCCCAGACCTGACTCCTGTGTGTGCGAGCCAGTGTGGCGTCCGGCTCTGTCCATAACCCACACTAGCCTACATACACTGCTGGTTACAGTTGTTGGGTCTGTTCTGTACCCAGCCCCATCTCATACACAAACCAATGGATGCTGTGGCACAGTCCAACCCTCGCCATCACATACTTGGCCCTCATGCGCACCAGCGGGAACTGCAGCCTATTTGGAGCGACCCGCCAATAACCCCCGCCAGGCCCGCCACCAGCTCTGGTTCCTGTGCATGCTGGTATGTGCAGCCAACTGGTCCAGTCCGTCCTGCATCCTATCTGGCTCTCATACACATCAATGTGTTTTGGAACCTATCTCAGCCCAACTAACCCCACTATTCATACCTTTTTAAGTTGTTTTTTTATTATTATTTTTTCAATTTTTTTTTTAAGATTTATTCATTTTATTACAGCCAGATATACACAGAGCAGGAGAGACAGAGAGGAAGATCTTCCGTCTCATGATTCACTCCCCAAGTGAGCCGCAACGGGCCGATGCGTGCCGATCCAAAGCCAGGAACCCGGAACCTCCTCCAGGTCTCCCACACGGGTGCAGGGTCCCAATGCTTTGGGCCGTCCTCAACTGCTTTCCCAGGCCACAAGCAGGGAGCTGGATGGGTAGTGGAGCTGCCGGGATTAGAACCAGCGCCCATATGGGATCCCAGGGCTCTCAAGGCGAGGACTTTAGCCGCTAGGCCACGCCGCTGGGCCCTATTTTTTCAATTTTTTAATTTATTTTACTGGAAAGTCAAGTCTACAGAGAGGAGGAGAGACAAAGATTCTCTGTTTGCTGTTCTACTCCCCATGTGGCCACAACAGCTGAAGCTGAGCCAATTTGAAGCCAGGAGCCAGGAACGTCCTCCACGTCTCCCACATGGGAGCAGGGTCCCAAGGCTTTGGGCCATTATCCACTGCCTTCCCAGGCCAGCACCCATGTGGGATCCTGGCAGATGCAAAGCGATTTAGCCACTAGGCTATCACCCCAGGCCCCTTTTTAAGTTTTAAAAGCATGGAAATCATCTAAGGATTACGACCTATTGCTGGTAGATCTTAGCGTACCAGTTGTTCCCTTTTAAAGTTTTATTTTTATGGGAAAGGCAGATTTACAGAGAGGAGGAGAAATAGAAAGATCTTGTATTTGCTGTTTCACTCCCCATGTGGCCACAGTGTCCGGAGATGAGTTGAACCAAACCTAGGAGCCAGGAGCTTCTTCCAGGTCTTTCCCACTCAGGTGCAGGCTCCTAAGGCTTTGGGTTGTCCTCTACTGCTTTCCCAGGCCACAAGCAGGGAGCTGGATGGGAAGTGGAGCAGCAGAAGGGACACAAACGAGCACACATATGGGATCCTGGTGGTTGCAAGGGGAGGATTTAGCTGATTGAGCCATGGCATCAGTTGTTCACTTTCAATTCTAAGTCATCACGTCCTATTCACAGAAATGTTTAATGTTAAATATTAGTGACAGGCATTGCAGAGTGCCTGCCTTGGAATTCCAGTCCTATTTCCAATTGCAGCTTCCTTCTAATGCACACCCCCTAGGCAGCAGGTGGTAGCTCAAGTGTCTGAGTTCGTGCTACCCAGATGGGAAACCCAGGTGATGGGCTGAGCCTCTGACTGCAACTTTGCCCAACCCCAATGTTGTCAATAAAGAATCCTTGCCTCTCTCTCCCTTTCAAGTAAATATAAATAAATAAATATTAGAAAAAATAAATAATACACTTAAATGATTTTGAATTGTTTTTTCAACCCAGTGGCACATTAGATGCCATTTATTAACATTACAAACATTTTTTAATGATACTAGTATAGTTTTGCTTACTTTTTCTGTATATAATTATCTGAAAGCTGCATTTTCTTTTTTCTCTTTGATGTTATTCGTAAGTTTTTTTCTCCGTCTGTCTGCTTTAAGGTGAGTTAAGACCCTGTGCTTGGCTGGTTAACCTGTAATTTGTGAAAGCATAATGGAACATTATGATCTGAAATTTCTTCTTATACGTAAATTTGGAAATGCTTCATGAACTCAAACTGGTAGAATTAGAGTTGAAAAGAACTCTAAAAATTATTTTCTGGACAATGCGTAAATCACTGCCTAAATTGTTTCCAGTGTTATCTTTGGGGAAGTAGGATGGGGGAACTCCTTTCCTGAAGTGCTTAGCAGTACTTTTGAGAATTCTCTGCAACAAAAGAAAATCTCTTGAGATTAGTACTTATTGCATTCTTTTTGCCGTAGGGAGATGGAACAGCAGCTGCTGCTATGTATCTTCTACACACAATAAAATTGTGTAGCCTTCTTATCTCCAGTGTCATATTTTGCTTTATGGTTCCGATTTCTCTTCTTTCATCCTATGGAAAATATGAGTCCCTGTTGCTTTGTTTGAGAAGCATTTTATATAGTCTCAAAAACTATGTGAATGTAAGTTATTTTATTATTACCTGGGTAGAGTGAATCACACTCTTACAGCATTCATCCAGGGTTTGCTTTAAATGATTTTTAGACTATACATTGTTACTGAAAATTTAAATTATATTTTTTGCTCCATGGTCCATGTGTCATCACTTTTCTAATTGTTTTTTCTTTTCACTTTTCTGATTCTTGTAATCATTTTCTCAAAATTCAGCTCTGATGAACATACACCAGTAGAAGATGAAGAGCCGAAGAAAAGTACTACATCAGCTTCTTCCTCAGAAGGTATTTTTCAGATGCAAAGCTTTCTTGAGAAGTTAAAAAAACTAGGCTTATAAATAGTTGAACGTTTGATTTTGTTTTTATTAAATTGCCCAGCCTCTGTTCGCTATCAGTATTTTTTGAATGCAATCAGTTTGATATTCAGAAATACTTTTTTTTTGAGAAATGAGGTGTTTTGCTTCTATTTTATAGATGAAAAGAAAAAGAAGAAGAAATCTAATCATTCAAAAGAAAGGTCCAAGAAAAGGAGAAAGAAAAAATCCTCTAAAAGAAAACAGAAGAAGTATTCTGAAGATAGTGACAGTGACTCTGACTCGGAAACAGACTCCAGTGGTAAGGGAGGCTTGCTGCAAAACCGCTGCGACTTCTTAGAACTTACTGTAAAGGCGTTTCTAATAAGCAACAATAATAACTAAGAGTTTGTGAATGTTTGCTAGCTCTGTGTCAATGTGTTTTATATTCAGTATTGGCTGTAGTCTACACAACTACTGGAAGTTACATTTTATAGGTTAAGAAATGCAGGCACAGGACAGGTTATAAATATCACACTCAGGGCCCTATGCAGTAGCCTGGTGGCTAACCTCTTACCTTGCATACACTGGGATCCTATATGGATGCCAGTTTGTGTCCTGACTGCTCCGCTTCCCATCCAGCTCTTTACTTGTGGCCTGGGAAAGTAGTAGAGGATGGCGCAAGGCCTTGGGACCCTGCACCTGCATGGGAGACCCAGAAGAAGCTACTGGCTTTGGATTAGCCCAGCTCCGGCCATTGAGGCCCGTTGGGGTGTGAACCAGCTAATAGAAGATCTTTCTCTCTGTCTCCTTCTCTCTGCAAATCTGCCTTTCCAATAAAAAATAAAAATAAATCTTTTTTTAAATGTATCATATCCAAAGTCAGACAGTTGGGATTCAGACCTAAGCAAACTGTCTCCAGATTGGTTGTGCATACTTGTATAAGGCATGTGGCACAGACCAGATCAGGAGACTGGGCTGTATGCAACACACATGGCCCCAGAGAAAGCCATAGAAAGCTGCATCTGAAGGCTGCATCTGCTCAGTGGAAGGGCTCTTTTATATGATGAATTTTCATTCATACTGAATACCTCTGGACAGTGTTTTGACTATGCCGTAAAGGGGTTAGTGTTGTGATGTGGCAGCCATATGGGCACTGATTCATGTCCCAGCTCTCTGACTTCTGCTCCATCACCCTGCTAACAATCTGGGGAAAGCACCAAAGAGCAGCCCAAGTGCCTGGACTCCTGCAACCCACAGGGAAGACCTGGATGAAGCCTCTAGCTTCAGCCTGGCCCAGGTCTGGCCTAGCTCTGGCATTATGGCCACTTAGAGAATGAACCAGCAGATAGAAGAACTTCCTTTCTCCATCTCTACCTCTTTGTAACTCTGTCTTTCAAATAAAAATCTTCTAGCATTTTTTTTTAAAATAGAGCACACTCTAAAGTACCCCTTCACACTGGCTGCTGAATAGTGCAAGGTACTCCCTTTGGGGTGCATCACAGGAAGCCACCTTTTGTTGGCTGATGATCAAGTGGAAGCTGTCCCTCTGGGTGTGACACTATGAATAACGTCTCCCCTTCCTGTGATACCACCTAGGTTTCCTGAACGCTGTTGTCTCTTTTTTTCCTCACTGCTAAAAAAGGATCTGACATTTTTTTTTAAGTTTTGCATAATTTTTACAATCTTATTTTTTGAAAGGCAGAGAGAAATAGAGTGAATTACACAGAGAAAGATCTCCCATCAGCTGGTTTACTCCTAAATTGCCCACAACAAACAGGGCTGGGCCAGGTTGAAGCCAGGAGCCCAGAACTGTCTGGCTCTCTTGTGCATGGCAGAGTTCCAGATTCTTGAGCCATCATGTGCTGCCTCCCATGATGTGCATTTCCAGGAAGTTGAATCTGAAGCAGAGGAGCCAGGACTGGAACCGGGCACGCCAGCAGGGGATGCAGCCATCCCAAGCAGCATTTTCATTGCTGTGCCAAATGCCTACTCCTTTGCATTGTCAGTCCCCTGCTCCAAATCTTTTCAGTGACTCTCAGTAGGCTCCATGTTAAGGTTCAGACCCTCTAATGACAGTATATCCTGCCACTCCCTTATGCCTTCCTCTGTAGCCTGAAAACTGCTGTGTACCTCCTGGATATTCTGTGCTGTTTCTCTGGGCCCTGTTACATGGTACAGAGAGTCCCTGTACCTGTAATGCTAGTCTCCTTCCAGCCAGCTCGGTTTAGTCACTGCAACGTTAGGCATGCATTACTTTTGCAATAAACTGATCTTTTAAAAATAAATAGCTTAAGAGTCACCTTTTCCTGGTCAAGCATGTTTAAGTCTCTCCCTCCCTGAGTCTGTTTTTGAGTTTCCTCTCTGTGCCCAGTGCAGCCCATGCTTCCCTGCTGTCCTGGTTGTCATCACTGCACTGTCTCCTCTGGTAGACTTAACTCCTAGAAAGCATTCTTTCTCCCCACTCAAGCACATAATTTTTCCCCTTTTTGTCATGAAAATTTTTAAATACTGACAAAAGGAAAGGGAGTGATATAATTAATGGCATGGTTAATGCCATGTATTTATCACCCAGATCTAATAGTAATATGTGTTTTGACATACGTTTGATTCAAATACATATTTTCTTGCTAATATAGTCCAATTACAAGCCTCATCATACTTCCACCCTGAATATTTCAGTTTGCATCTATAAAACATTTTTCTGTTTACCAACAGTTGTGTTACCTCATTCAATAAATTACTAATACCCAGTATTATGTAATATCTAGTGTGACGTTTAACGTTTTATGTCCTCAGTGCCTAGCCTGCTTCTTGACAAGTAGCAATAAATATTGGAATGAATTAATTTCTCTGTAACAACAAGTCAGTCAGCAACAGAATGTTTACTCAAACATTAGGGTTTTGTAGACACTTTTTTATAATTACAATGTGTTTGACTTTGCAGATGAAGACACAACAAGGAAAGCAAAGAAAAACAAGAAAAAAGAAAAGAAGAAGAAACACAGATCGTCAGTTTTTTTCTTTAATTTTTTATTATGGAAAATTCCAATGTATATAAGATTACAAAAAATAGTATAATGATCCCCATTTTCCCACCAGCCAGGGATTTTTTGTTCTTTTATTGAAGTGTTTATTGTTTCAAGCACCATTGAAAGTGCTGGGATATAAAACGGCACAAAGACAAAAGTTCCTGTGCTTGTGCTATTGGAAGCTAAGGGGAGACAAACGATGCACATAATTTCATGTTATTTAGCTCTTCAGTTTATTTAGAAGAGCTACGGAAAAGTAATGTAGAATAAAGGATAATAAGTCAGGTGAGGAGGGGGCAGACTGCAATTTCAAATATAGTGGTTGCTTTATGTTTTACCCAGAAGGTGACATAAGCAAGGGCGAACATGGTAAAACTAGAAATTCTGTCACCATTTGTTCAACGTGTGTTCAAATTCTACAACTATATCCACTAGTAGGATCTAAATTTCCAATCCCAAAGGAAATTTCAGGTGACACCAAGCTAGGCCAGTACCAGTAACTATTGCAGTTTTACCTGGACCTACCTTTTTAGCCACATTTTTACAAAAAAAATATTTATTTTTATTAAGTTTATAGAGAGAAGGAGAGACAGACAGAAAGACCTTCCATCCGCTGGTTCACTCCCCAAATGGCCGTAATGGCCAGAGTTGAGCCGATCAGGAGCCAGGAGATTTTTGTGTGTTTCCCACGTGGGTGCCAGGTCCCAAGGCTTTGGGCCGTCCTCTACTGCTTTCCCAGGCCACAAGTAAAGAGCTGGATGGAAAGTAGAGCAGCCAGGACATGAACCAGCGTCCACATGGGATTCCAATGCTTATAAGGCAGAGGATTTAGCCACTGAATTATTGCACTGGGTCCTTAGCTACATGGTTAAACCTTGGTGACTTGGTAAAGGAAACTTTTAAAAATGGTTTTTAGGGCCTGGCGGCGTGGCCTAACGGCTAAAGTCCTCGCCTTGAAAGCCCCGGGATCCCATATGGGCGCCGGTTCTAATCCCGGCAGCTCCACTTCCCATCCAGCTCCCTGCTTGTGGCCTGGGAAAGCAGTCGAGGACGGCCCAATGCTTTGGGACCCTGCACCCGTGTGGGAGACCCGGAAGAGGTTCCAGGTTCCCGGCGTCGGATCGGCACAGCATCATCCCGTTGCGGCTCACTTGGGGAGTGAAACATCAGACAGAAGATCTTCCTCTCTGTCTCTCCTCCTCTGTATATCCAGCTTTCCAATAATAATAAAATCTTTTTTAAAAAATGGTTCTTAAAGGAGGCCAGTGCTGTGCTGTAGTAAACTAAGTTTCCACCTTTGGCACCAACATCCCATATGGGTAACAGTCCAAGACCTGGCTGTTCCATTTACAGTCCAGCTCGCTGCTTACTGTATGGGTAAGCAACAGAGGATGGCCCAAATCCTTGGGCCCCAGCGCCCATGTGGAAGACCCAGAGGAAGTTTCTGGCTCCTGGATTTGCATCAGCTCAGCTCCAGCCATTGTGTTCATTTGGGGAATAAACCAGCAAATGGAAGATCTGGGTCTGGTGCAGTAGCCTAGGAGCTAAAATCCTTGCCTTATATGTGCTAGAATCCCATATGGGCTCCAATTCATATCCTAGCTGCTCCACTTCCCCTCCAGCTCCCTGATTATGACCTACCTGTGACCGAGGAAAGTAGCAGAGGATGGCCCAAACCCTTGGGACCCTATACCTGTGTGGGAGACCTGGAAGCTCCTTGGCTCCTGGCTTCAAATCAGCTCATGGCCGTTGCAGCCACTTGGGGAGTGAATCAGCAAATGGAACATCTTTGTCTCTGCCTACTTCTCTCTGTAAATCTAACTTTCAAGTAAAAAATTAAGATTTTGTTTTCAAAAATAGTGCTTAAATAATACATGTATTTTTCAAAATAGTTCAGATTTGTTTTTGTTTTTTTTTTTTAAAGATTTATTCATTTTATTACAGCCAGATATACACAGAGGAGGAGAGACAGAGAGGAAGATCTTCCATCCGATGTTTCACTCCCCAAGTGAGCCGCAACGGGCCGGTGCTGCACCGATCCGAAGCCGGGAACCAGGAACCTCTTCCAGGTCTCCCACGTGGGTGCAGTGTCCCAATGCATTGGGCCGTCCTCTACTGCTTTCCCAGGCCACAAGCAGGGAGCTGGATGGGAAGTGGAGCTGCCAGGATTAGAACCGGCGCCCATATGGGATTCCGGGGCTTTCAAGGCGAGGACTTTAGCCGCTAGGCCATGCCGCACTGGCGAGTTATTTTAGGCTGTGATTTCTGCTGTCTTCCTACAGTTTGAAAACTGTGTATTAGTTGTTTTTTTGAAGATTTATTTAATTTATTGCAAAGGCAGGTTTACAGAGAGAAGGAGCGAAAAAGAAATATCTTCTGTTAACTGCTTTGCTCCACAAATAGCCACAATGGCTGGAGCAAAACTGATCAGGAGGCTGGAAGCTTCTTATGGGCCTCCCACATTTGTGCAGGGTCCCAAGGCCTTCGGCAGTCCTCTACTGCTTTCCCAGGCCACAAGCAGGGAGCTGGATGGGGAGTAGAGCAGTCAAGACATAAACTGGTGCCCATGTGGGATCCCAGTGCTTGCAAGGGGAGGATTAGCCAATTGAGTCATCATGTTGTGCTCTCGTTCTTTTTAGTCACTTTTATTTATTAATTTGAGAGTTTGGGTTCCCATCCATTGGTTTAATCCCTAAATGCCCACATCAGCTGGGGTTGGACCAAAATGGAAGCCTAGAGCATGCCAATGTGAAACTGGGGGATCCTGACATTTTAACCAGCATGTTAACTAGTAGGTGAAACACCCATCTCTGGGGATCTCTTATAATGAAAAATTACTTAAATAGGTACAAATCTTTTAACTAAAATCCTTCTCTAGCAAGCTTCCTAGGCCCAGAATTCAAATCATTTTAGTCAGTCTTTTGTTGCCTTGAAAAATTAAGATGCCCTTTAACATGGGACTGAAAAGTGAATATGTATTAAATTATAATCCCTACAGGAAGAAATATAAGAAAAAGAAATCTAAAAAGAACAGAAAGGAGGAGTCCAGTGATTCAAGCTCTAAAGAGTCCCAAGAAGAGTTTCTGGAGAATCCCTGGAAGGATCGATCAAGTAGGTTGCTGTGATAGCCTAGAACTCAAAACGGGGGAAACATCCGAGCAACCAGTTAGTCAAAATGTCCATGTGTTTTGAATACCTTTCATACAGAGGCTGAAGAACCTTCGGATTTGATTGGCCCCGAGGCTCCAAAAACACTTGCTTCTCAAGATGATAAACCTCTGAAGTAAGTAGCAGTGTATTTATATTATTTGAGTACTTCCAAAAAGCATGGCTCTAACTTACCAAGATTATCTCCCACTAGGTCTGTATTTATATCCCCTCTGGTAGCAACTGAGCTGGTCTACTAAAAGTTTTCTGAGTTTACTCCTTTGTTTCTCACTTTAGTCTTCATTTAGCTTCTTTCTTCCCCCAATATGCCTTCTCTTCTTTTCCCTGCCCCATATTCTCTTCCCTACCCACCCCCAATTTCTCCTTGTTGGTACACTTCCCATCCATGAAAGCTCTTTTTGGAAAGTGGGAGTACATATTGATTCGTAATACTTCCCCTACACGAGTAGATTGGATAGCCATCCTCTTTAATTGTCACAGAATTTTTTTCTTTTATACTGTGTATTAGATATTTTCCTTGTACTGCAGTTATAGCCTCAGTAACCAAGTGAATTCTACAAGGACATGGGGAGTGGAACAACTGGGACTCGGAGCAGTGCTTATTTCCAATGTATCTGCATTTCTCTTAGTTATGTAGGACATGGAGCAATGTGCATTGATTAAAGTCATTTACATTGAGCTTTCCAGTGTATTATTTGCTCAGTGCTCTCATTCCCCCTGTTTTCTAAAAGAAACAAATGTCGTGCTGTCTGCAGAGATGAGGTTTTTGTACTGAGATCATTTAATGGAGCTTTTCTGTTTTAGCTATGGTCATGCTCTGTTACCTGGTGAAGGTGCAGCTATGGCTGAATATGTAAAAGCTGGAAAACGTATTCCACGAAGAGGGGAAATCGGCTTGACAAGTGAAGAAATTGCATCATTTGAATGTTCAGGTTATGTAATGAGTGGTAGCAGGTATGTTGACATTAAAATTTCCACAATTATCTTTTTTTTCCTTACTACTAGGATCATGTTTTGGTAATTGATTTTTATTAAGTGACTATTCCTGATATAAAGTAAAATATAAACATTGTTATATTAGCTTTATTATTTTTTAAACATGGTTGTCTAAAATTCCAAATACATATGTGCAACTCAACTATCCAACAGTAAAGAATCAGGTTTTCCAATATTCTTTCCTAATTCATATTTTACTGCAGATATCTTATCTACTAGAGGCCATACTTAAATTCAACTATTTATCACAGCCACATGAGGAATGTGGCATTCTGATAATTATTAGGAAGATATTTTCCCAAGGCAGTAGTTTCCTGGGTCCTAAGTTGGCCTGCAGTTCTCTGTGCACCCAGGTTTCTGAGAATGAATAGCAGAGAAGGCTTATGAAAAACAACAGGTTCAGCATGGAGAAAATAATGCAAAGATAGGGAAGGAAAAAGCAAAATAGCAGGAACAAACAGGTGAGTGAGTTGAGAGATTAACTGCACAAAAATCAGATTCCATTTTGGATTCTTTAAGATTTTTTTTTTTTTGAAAAGCAGATTTACAGAGACAAGGAGAGACAGAGAGAAAGATCTTCCTTCTACTGGTTCACTCCTCAGGTAGCCACAGTGACTGGAGCTAAGCTGAGCTGATTTGAAGCCAAGAGCCAGGAGCCTCTTCTGGGTCTCTCTCTCTCTCCTATAAGTTCAGAGCTTCCCAGTGGTCTCTGGGCTGGCCTCTCCCCAACTCCAAGGGTCCAGGACAGTCCCTGCTGCCCCTCCTCTACCTATAGCCTTAGGGAAAATGGATGGCCTGCAGCCAAGGGAGCCTCACCAGAGTGGTGGTCCGGGCCCAATTTTGATTTCTTTAACTTAACTTTCTAACGTGGATGACATGAGAGGCAAACTCAGGAAAGTGAAATGTCAATATGAAGGTTTATTTTGAAGCTTACAGCACTTTAGAAGCATTAAACAGTAACCAAATTATCCAATGAAGTAAAATACAGAGTCCAAGAACAGAGCTATACATGGTATGGAAAGTTTGCTTGTGAAAGAGATGGCTTCTCAGATGAGGATGGGAAAAAGGAACCATTCAGTAAATGGAACACGTACAAATCCATTTGGTAAAACCTGAAAGTAGAACCCTATATCGCCATATATAAAAATCAGTGAAGCCAAAGAAAACACATTGAGAGCAGTTATCTTCTAGACTTCAGGGTAGAGAAGCAGTTTTTAAGAAAGACAAAAAAAAAATGTACTATCATAAAATAAAATATTGGTAAGTTTTCATAAGTTAAAAATAAGAAATGTTACTCTTCAGAAGACACCTTAAAGTAGGTAAAAAAAGACAAGTTCCAAGCTGAGATAAGATCTTGATATATAATACAACTGATAGAGTTGATATTGGTAATATTAAAGAATATGTATAAACAATGCAGTGGGAAAATGACAAAGTTACTTTTCCGAAGAAATACTGTTAGAGTCCGGGCCAAAGCCCCCGGACGTCAGGGTGCGAGTTAGTCAACCCCCAGAGAACGACAGAGTCTCGCTGGTAATGCAAACAGCAAACAGAGTTTATTGCGCCAGCATGCTGGGGTCAGACCGCACTTGGGGCACACAGGCCAGCCAAGCCGGGCAGTCGGACCCCGAACAAGCCCAAGACAGAAGCTTATATAGGCCCTTTTGGGCTGGGAAATACATCAAAAGTAGCAACCTTAGACATATGGCCTTCAGGCACGGGCAGCCTGTTCTGTTCCCATACCCATTATCTGTATGGCTCATCCCATTCTCACGCCCTTATTTTCCTCCTGATTCCTGGGACCAGAGAAGAATTACGCCCTTGCTGTCACAAAGTTGCAAGGCAGCAAAGAACAGATTTATCGCTAAAGTGGGATCCTCCTAAAGTCCAGGCACCTCCTGGCCTAGCAAAGTAGCAGTTTTTCAGTACAAAGGAATCTCACACTGCCCAACAATAATATTTTACCCACACTGTAACAATACATGCGCTCTACACATACACAAAAAGATGTTCATTGTCATTGAAAATGATGATCAAGAACTTAGTAAAACATCACCTTACACCTCTTTAATAGAAGTTCAAAGTTCTGACAATACACTTGAGAGGATGTGGATCTACAGGATTCCCTAAACACTGCTAGTGGGTGTAAACATTTTGCAAAACAGCTTGGTATTATATTGGAGAGTTGAGTTTTCATACATACACTTTATAAGCCAGCAACTTCCTACCTGGGTGACTGAGAGAAAACGATTCCCAAGTCCTGCGAAACATGTACAGGGATGTTTTATAAAGCATCATTTGTGGAGCACTTCCGCCCTATACTATCTTGATTTTCCCCTCTCACTAGTGCCCTGCTTCACACTAACCTGAAATTATTCTCTCCTCTCCTCCTTACGCAGTTTTTCTCCAGTTTTCTAGATAGCTTAACCTTTTTAAACTGATTGTATAAGGTCGGATACATACATATCATAGAGGAGGCAGGTTTTCATGAAGTTTTCCCTGTGAACAAATGGACCTTTTGAAAGCTGATGGCATCATTTCCCACTGCCTCTCCCCCTGTTCTTCCGTGTTTGGGGCGCTAAAGCTGAATTGTATCTTTTCTTTGGACCATTGCTGGAGTATAAGGAAATTAAATCAAACTCCTCTTCAATTACAGATTTTACTTGGTTCCTTTGGTTGTATTTCAAATTAGAGCATTAAAGAAGTTCCACCTTAGGACAACTAAAATCTGTCTTGCTATCAGTTGCCCTAAGATAAATATAAATATATATTTATATGCATAAATATGAATATATATGTATATATCACCTAGATATATACATGTATCTAGTGCACATTTCTGGTTGTTTCACTGAAAACAACTAGAATAAATGTAAGCCCTTAGTATTTGAAGTTAATGATATTCACTGTGTGGACAGAGCATCAGAAATCCTTAAATGAGTACTAGAGATGAATCAAAGAACATACCAGAAAGATAAAATGATATATTTTTTAAAAATTTTAACCCATTTCACGAAGTTTTTATTCTGTATTAGCATTAATGAGGACATGTTATGAGAAATTAAGCCAAAACTACAATTCTCTGCAGGCATCGCCGCATGGAGGCTGTGCGACTCCGAAAAGAGAACCAGATCTACAGTGCTGATGAGAAGAGAGCCCTTGCCTCCTTTAACCAAGAAGAGAGACGGAAGAGGGAGAACAAAATTCTGGCCAGTTTTCGAGAGATGGTATATAGAAAGACCAAAGGGAAGGATGATAAGTAAAGGTTTTCTGATTATCCAGGAGACTTCTGAAACAAAAATGAAAATCTGGATATCATCCATACACACACAAAGATACTTGTGCTCTGAAAAAGCTTTACAGTGCTACTGTGCCTTCTATTTAATTCTTTCACTCCTTCAGTAAAAAACTGTTCATTGATACAACTTAAGCAAGTACTTTTGGATTGACCATAATTTCTCTCTGGTCTAAAAATCCAAATTAGGAATGAAATCCTGCCGTACTGGGAGAGGTGGCATGGAGAGAAAGTATGTGATACCATTGCACAGTGTTACCTCTAACTCTACGGGATGCCTGCCTTCCCTACCCCCATCTGAACTTGCCAGAAATTATCATTCCTCTGTGTTGAATGTGTTGTAAATAGTTGGTAGAAACAGCGGAGGACACTTTTGTGTAAAACAAGATGAAGGCATTGGTTTAAAAAAAAAAAAAAAAAAAAGCAAATCTAGAGTTGGAACTCACATAATATGATATAATCCACCCTGGAAATAAAGTGTTTTGGTTTAAATCCCTACCTCCACTACAAAGCCAAAAACAAAGAAAAAACATAACTAACCCACAGGCTTATTGAATTGGAAATGTGGACAATAGGTTTTTAAATTTTTTTAACAAATTACTTTAAAAATTGTACTAAGTTACTTTAAAGTGATTCAAATATACAAAAATAGGATATACGGTCGTGCTAGTTTTTCAATCTAAGCTATACTCTCATGCTAAGATAACATCTAAAAGAATGGAAATCAAATATGGCCAGGAGTTGTAATAGGGAAAAATATAACGAATCAGTATTTTAATTGTTTCATAGGATAAAGTCTGTATTATGTAATGAACAGATTTTTACTTTAAACATTGTTAAAACTTTCAGTTATAAACTGTCATTTAGTATGTTAACCTTGTACAGAATGCCCTCATTATTTTTTATGTTGTTATTTATTTCTAAGTTTGGTAAAAATGGAACATTGTAGGATTGTGAGACCACAGTCCTTCCCTTAATTTGTTTAGTTTTCATTAAGTCTGATGAGTAAAGTGGGAGGGGACAGTGGAAATTTTGACTGTTTTTATTAAAGTTATGTTATCTGCATTATTATTGTATGCCTAAGATAAATTACCTGAGTAATAGGAAAATGTGACTATGCTGTTATAAAATGTCCTCTCCTTATAATAAACGTGTTTTTTTAAGTCTTTAAGTCCAACGTATTTCAAAGTATGGAGCAGAAGTTTTACTACTTAACATAGGTCTAAGGAAATGTCAACTTTTTATTGTTGTTAAAGAAACAGACAGAAACAGAGTTCCAACATGTTAGTTCACTCCTCAAATACAAGCAACAGCAGGAGTTTAGGCATGGCTAAAACCAGAAACCAGGAACTCAATCTGGGTCTCCCACATGGGTGACAGGAACCTATCAGCTGCTAGCTCCCAAGGTCTGCATTGGCAGGAAGCTGGAACCAGGAATCAGAACTGGGACTCAAACCCAGGTACTCTAATCTGGGGTACAGATATCTTAACCAATATTTTAATTGCTAGGCCAAATCCATACCCCTATGTAGCTTTTGTTTGTTTGTTTTTAAGATTTATTTATGGGTTCCTAGCACTATGGCTCACTGGCTAAATTCTCGCCTTGCAAGTGCCGGTTCGTGTCACGGCTGCTCTGCTTCCCATCCAGCTCCCTGCTTGTGATCTGGGAAAGTAATTGAGGATGGCCCAAAGCCTTGGGATCCTATACCAGCATGGGAGACCTGGAAGTGGCTTCCTGGCTTCAGATCGGCTCAACCCCAGCCATTGTGACCACTTGAAAAGTGAAACAGCGGACAGAAGATCTTTTTCTCTGTCTCTCCTTCTCTCTGCAAGTCTGCCTTTTCAAAACACAAATAAAGAGTCAGAGATTTTAATCTTTCATCCTCTGGTTCACTGCCCGAGTGGCCCATGATGGCCTGGACTGGGGCCAGGCCAAAACCAGGATCCTGCACTTCATCTGTATTTTCCATGTGAATGGTAGGAGCCCAAGCACTTGAACTATGCTCTGCAGCCTCCCCAGGCACACCAGCAGGAAGCTGGATCAGAAGCTGAGGCTCAAAACTAGCATTCATGTGGAGTGCTGGTGTCACAGGTGGCAGCCTAACTTGCTGAGCCGCAGTGCTGGCCCTTTCCTTCTCTGCTTTTTTTTTTCTTATATTATTTTTCATTTATTTATTTTGACTTACAGAAAGAGAGCTTCCATCTGCTGCTTCACCCCTCAGATGGCCACAACAGCCAGTGCAGGGCCAGGCCAAATCCAAGAACTGGGAGTTTATTCTAGGTCTCCCATATGGGTTGTAGGGGCAGACCCAAACAGTAGGACCATCCTCTGCTGCTTTCCCCAGGTCAATATCAAGGAGCTGGATTGGAAGTGGAACAGCTGGAATACAAACCAGCACCCATACAAGGATGCAAGTGGTATAGGCAGAAGTATCAGCCACTACATCACAATGCTGGCTCCCCCATCTGCTTTTAACCTACAACTTCTGAACTAAACAGACAATGTCTAACAACATTTGTGACCCCTGAATTTGAAGTGATTCCTATACCTACTCATAGTTCTAAATCTAGTCATAGTTTTTGTGTAGCCTAATAAATCTCCAATAATGAGAAGGAAACTATTTCCCAGGCTTCTAAATAATTTTTTAATTATATATTTGAAAGAATCATAGATCTTCCATCTGCTGGTTCACTTCTCAAATGGTCACAAAACTAGAAATGGGCCAGGCCTAAGCCAGGAGCCAAGGATTTCATCCTGGCCTCCCACATGGGTGGCAGGATCTGAAACATGGGTCTGCTGCTGCTTTCCCAAGCATGTTAGCTGGCTTGGAAGAGGAGCAACTGTCACTCAAATTGACAACAGTTACAAGCAGCAGCCTAATTCTCCACCATGATACCACTACCACCTCGCCCCCTGCCAACTTCCCTGTATAACAGAACCTGAGTTTCCTCATCTAAAATTTTCCCCCTTGGGGCTGGCACAGTAACTCAACAGGCTAATCCTCTCCCTCCAAGCACCAGGATCCCATAAAGACACCTGTTCATGTCCTACATGCTCCACTTCCCATCTAGCTCCCTGCTTATGTCCTGGGAAAGCAGTGGAGGATGGCCCAAGTCCTTGGGCCCCTGTAGCCCTGTGGAAGGCCTTTAACAAACTCCTGATCCCTGGCTTTAATTCTGCTCACTCTGGTCGTCGCAGCCATTTGGGGAGTGAACCAACAGGTAGAAGATCTTTCTGTTTCTCCTCTCTAAATCTTCCTTTCTGATAAAAATAAATATTTCAATTCTTTTTCTCCTTAAACATTTTGTTACAGTTCCAAGAGACTGGTGAGTTATGTTCTTATTTTTTCAGTAGGGAAGGTAGTTTAAATATGATAATTTTGCGACATGTGAATATTATAATGTTTCATTTATGTCTCCTCCACGTGGTAGGTATTGAGTAAATGAAACAAAAGATATTAGTTTATTTCAGAAGCTTACCACTTCTTTCATAAAGGTCTGTTGGGAAAAAATGTGCCGGACAACTTCACAAGCATGTATTTTTGGGCAAACCAAGGTAAGAATAAAAGGACTGAGAGTGTTTTATTTTTCAGCTTATGAGAATTAGTGCTTCAAACTGTGTTTGGTTACTTTACCCACATGTCAAGTAATAGAACTACTAGATTTTAAATATATTTTGTATTCTCTGAGGAGACTTACCTACTTCTCACTTCTTGCCTATTGCTGTGATAGGACTTCCTCTCTTATTTGTTGCAGAAATAGATACATTTTTTTAAAAAAAGAATGAAGAAAGAAAAATTGCAGTATACCACTTCAGTTGTCTTTAGTATTATGTTCCTTTCCAGTGCTTGTCCATGTAGATTCATAGTCTGACATACTTTTAGGCAGTCACCCAGAGTATAATATAATTTTGTCTTTGGTGTCTTAAAATTGTGCAGCCAGGCAAGGGAAGTCTCCCAGGGAAGGTAGGAACAAGGGCTGGCCTGGTGTAAGGATTAAAAGACCAGAAATAAGGAAGGGTGGCAACAGACCCAAACCCAGGTGATTATGTGTTGTGAAGGCAGCATGCCAGGTTCAGAGAATCAAATGTGTTGTTTGACAGCCTGATTCACAGGAAATGAAGGGAGTCCACGAGTACGGGAAGTGTTCATGCCAGTTGTAAGCTGTTAGAACTGTTGTCATTTTGTTCTTCCCCCAGTTGTGCCCATAAAGAAGTCGGGGTTGGAGACACTTAGGCTCACATGAAGGGAATAAACAGCTAAATATCAATTTTATCTTAGTGTGACAGATGAATTTTGGCAACTCTCTAAACTTGCCTCTCTACCTGCAAAAATCTGAAGTGCTGCATGGAAATGGGGAAAATATATCAGAAAATGGAAAACAACTGAGATGAGCATTTGGTATGACAGTTAAGATGCTGCTTAGAATGCTGGCATCCCGTATCGGAGTGCCTATGTTCAAATCCATTTCTGATCCAGTTTCCTCCTAGTGTGGGCACCCTGAGAGACAGCAACTGATAGCCAAAGTCCTTGCATCCTTACTACCTACATGAGAGAACCAAACTGAATCCTAGGCAACTGGCTTGAGCGTGGCCCAGCCCTGGCTCTTTCAGGAAATTCAACTAGCAGGTAGGAGAAGTTTGTCTCCCTCCCTCCCTCCCTCTTCCTTTCACCCATCTCTCTCCCCCCAAATAAATAACATTTTATACAACAAAATAGAAAACAACTTACTTGTCACTCTGCTAATATAATAAAAGTTACAAAATGGAAAATGAATGAATGGCAAAAAACCGCAGCTGGGTTGTACACCACAAGTTTATTAGTCAATCAGTATTCTGTGGTTTAACCTATGGTACTGCATCTTTAATATAGTCTGATTGCAGAGACAGTCCTAAAACATTCTTTAGTAATCAGATGCAACTGCATTACAATGTGGTGATGGACTTCAGTAAAGAATATTTGGCGTCAATGATATGATGCAGCCATTGTTCTCGAAATCGACTCATTCCTGGTCTACAGAGGAGATGAGAACAAGAAGTTTATAAAATCAAACCCCTGAGCCATGAATTCCCTGTTTATTCTGCTATACTCCTGGTACACAAAGAGTCTCTTGGGGTGGTGGCAGGAGGCACTACACCAAAGGGGATTCTCTTTTTACTGCTGTACAAATTAAAAGGAACATTTGTGAATTAATTCTAAGCAATTTTGAAGTTTTCACAGAGACAAGGGGCATGACCTGCTTTATCTCCATACTCTCCCAACTGATCTTTAAGTTCCTGAAATCACTGAAGAACCAGATGCTAAGAAAAAACAATTTTCCAAAACAATGGCAGAATCCTGCTTTTTTGCCCATTCTAATGGGGCAGAGGCTCCAAAAAAGAAAATTGCTACTTGAATTGTCTGTGATTGTGAGCCTGCTGGATTCCTGGAGTGTGGTGACCTCTCCCCCTCACCCCTCAAAAGCTCCCAATATTTATTACCTGTGAATCAGTTTACTTTCCTCGAAGTAATACAAGACATCAACAGGCATATGCTGAGAGAGAGAAGGAAAACAATCAGCAGCCAGAACAACTCTTAATTTCCCCATCCCCACATGTGGTCATGTGTGCATTTTTTAATTTCCAGAGTTCATCTTCCTAATGAATTGGGGATCTGTGCGTGATGATTCTTTGTCACTTGAAACCTCTGTTCCTCAAAAGATTCTTTAGGCAGCAAATAAGAATCTTCACAAAACATGAAGCAGGTCACAAGAGCCTAACCCTCCTTTAGAGGAGCCTGCATGAGACATTTGCTTCGCTTATATGCTCCAGGTTGTTCAACTGACAGAGGTGGCATAGGGATTAAATGGATAAACAAGGTTTGAACATATTTTAAAGCAGGTTCAGTGTTGTTGCATAGTAGGTGAAGCCACTGCCTGTGACACTGGCATCCAATATGAGTGCTGATTCATTTGCTAGCTGCCCTACCTTTTTGATGCAGCTCCCTGCCAATATCCTGGAAAAGCTGCAGAAGATGGCCCAAGTGTTTGCACCACTACCACACACGTGAGTGACCCAGATGAAGCTCCTGGCTTCAGCCTGTCCCAGCCCTAGCCATTGTGGCCACCTGGGGGAATGAACCAATGGATAAAAGATTCTCTGACTTTCAAATAAATAAGTTAACTAAAAATTTTTAAATAGCATGAAGTATAATCCATAATACTGTCTCAGTGGTCCCCAGACATACTTACTTCCAAAATCATGGTCAAGGGCTCTTCTACGTTCTCTGTATATATTGTCTCTGGTATGCTCTTGTTTATCTCCACCAGCCTTAGTTCCTGGTATCTCTGACCTTGCCAGTTAGTAAGATAGCTGGCAGAGGGATATATAACCACAAGTGAGATTGTACCTGGCTTATCTGAGCAATACCAAGATCAGTGTCTGGGGGCTGACTTTGTAGCAGGTTAGGCTGGAGCACTGGTTCCTGTCTCAGCTTCTGTGTTTCTGAACCAGCTCCCTGCTAATGCACCAGGGAAAGCAGTGGAGAGGGCTTGGTCCCCTGTCACCCACAGGGGAAACCCCGATGGAGTTCTAGGCTGCTTGCTTTGATTTGAATAACCCTACTTGTTTGAGCTATTTGGGGAGTGATCCAGCAGATGAAGGACTCCTTTCTTGCTCTTGCGCTCTCTCGCTCTCCATATCTCTCCCTCTTTCTCACTCTCTCTCCCTTACCCTTTCTTCCCACATAGAAAACAGAGAGAGGGAGAAGAGACAGAAATCTTCCTGCTTTCCCTGGTATATTAGCAGGAAACTAGATCAGAAGTTGAGCAGCCGGAACACAAACCAGTTCCTATATGGGATGTCAGAGTGACAGGTTGTACCTTAACCCACTATGCCGTAGCACAGGCAATCAGTCTTGTTTTTAAAATGTTTTTAAAGGGACTGGCATGTTAGCTGAACTGACTGATCAATCCTGCACCTCCAAGTGCAGCATCTCATACTGGCACTAGTTCGTGTCCCGGCTGTTCAGCTTCCCACCCAGCTCCCTGCTTGTGGCCTGGGAAAGCAGTAGAGGATGGCCCAAAGTCTTGGGACACTACACCAGGGAAGAAGCTGCTGGCTCCTGGCTTTGGATTGGCTCAGCTCCGGCCACTGCAGCCATTTGGGGAGTGGACCAGCAGTTGAAGGATCTTTCTTTCTGTCTCTCCTCTCTGTAAATCTGACTTTCCAATAAAAGCCAATGATGAATCTTCACCAGAAAAAAATATTTTTGAAGATCAGAATGTAGGATTTCTCTCTAACTCTGCGTTTCAAATACATCTTGTTAAGAAATCAGAGTGTCTGGAGCAGAGTAAGAAGGAGAAGGGTGATGGGAAAGCAGACATGACAAGGGACACCAGATCACACAAGGTCTTCCAAGACCCTTGCTATTCAGATGTGGTCTGGCCCAGCAGTGTCAGCAGTGACTGAGAACTTGTTAGCAATGCAGAATCCTGAGCCACAGCCCAGACCTGCTGAATCAAAACCTTCATTTTAACAAGATCCCTAAGTAATTTATGTATACTTCAAAGTTTGAGAAGAACTTCTAGAAAGTTTTAAACCAAGGAGTAATATAAATTCATTTTACAGGTCTCGCTGTGGCTGCTATATTGAGAAAGGACATGATATTGCAGGGTGGGAGGTGGGTTTGGGTCGATGATATGGCCTTTATCTTATAAAATAAAGCCCTGGATTTCCTCTTAAAGGGAGAGGGAGAGGGAGAGAGAGAGAGAGAGAGAGAAAGGACATGATGAGGGCAAGGCAAGGAAGCAAATAAACCAATTCATAAGCTATGGAAGTAATCTTGGTGAAGAGAGGATGGTGTCTTGATCTAAGGTGGTCGAAGGGGAATGATAGAAACTTGATTCCGAACATATTTTAGAGCCAACAGGATTTCAGGGGATTGGATAAAAAATGTAAGAGAAAAGTGAAAAAGGAAGGAAGACACCATGAATTTGGCCTTCTACTGAGGTAAAGGAACTGAGTGTGTCAGGTTTGGAAATGTCAGATCAAAATATTTAGATACTGTCAGTGAGATCTTTATTAAGCATCCAAATGGGGATGATAGAAATTGAGGGTAGGCAGCAAGTGACATTTCAAGCTATGGAACTGGACAAAATAACCAACCGAAGAAGTGAGTATAGAGAAAAGGTGCAAGGTCTGAATTTCAGAACATTTTAATACAGAGAGGCTGCTATGGGGGCAGGAAAAAAGTGGCCTCAATCCAAAAGGATGGTGAGTGGGACAGGAGGAAAACCAGAAAATCATGTAGTTCTAGAAGCCAAATGGAAACTTTGACAGAGGAGGGATTAGCAGTGGCAAGTGCTACAGAAAGGCCAAGAAGAAATATGACCACTACATTGTATACAGTCATCCATGCACTTGGCAAGAAATCTCCATTCTCACTGAAGCAAAACGGCAAAAACGGGCAAAAAACAGCAAAAACGGGCAAAGCTTACCGGAGGTTTGCTTTTGTTGAACTTGATGATGAAGTAGGCGAGAGCACTGAATTTTGCCAGAGGTCTTGGAGGAGTTGTAAAACTCCAGTATACGTGGTAGATATAGTGGAAGGAGTGGATTAAATCTTTCTTCTCTGCAAACTCTGTGGCGTGCACCCAGCTCCCTTCATGCTCCCATGTCTGTTTTCACAGGACAAAAAGTACACAGAGTAAAGAAGGCTTATGTTCACATTCTGTAAATAAAGGCAGCATGCAGCAGTGTTATGGCACTTTTGTACTCTACTCCTAACATTTTTTTTTAAGATTTATTTGGTTTTTTTGGAAAGGCGGATATACATAGAGGAGGAGAGACAGAGAGGAAGATCTTCCATCCAATGATTCACCCCCCAAGTGAGCCGCAATGGCCGGTGCGTGCAGATCCGATGCTGGGAACCTGGAACCTCTTCCAGGTCTCCCACGCGGGTGCAGTGTCCCAATGCATTGGGCCGTCCTCGACTGCTTTCCCAGGCCACAGTCAGGGAGCTGGATAGGAAGTGGAGCTGCCGGGATTAGAACCGGTGCCCATATGGGATCCCGGGGCGTTCAAGGCGAGGACTTTAGCTGCTAGGCCACGCTGCTGGGCCCAACATTTTTATTTTAAAAATTTCTTTTTGGGTTCAGTGTGGTAGCCTAATGGCTAAAATCCTCCCATTGAACACACTGGGATCCCAAATGGGCACTGCTTCATGCCCTAGCAACCCCACTTCCCATCCAGCTCCCTGCTTGTGGCCTGGGAAAGCAGTCAAGGATGGCACAAGGCCTTGGGACCCTGCACCTGTGTGGGGGATCTGGAAGAAGCTCCTGGCTTCAGATCGGTGCAGCTCTGGCCATTGTGGCCACTTGGGGAGTGTATCAGTGGATGGAAGATCTTTCTGTCCCTCCTTTTCTCTGTATATCATTGTCCAATAAAAATAAGATCTTTTGGGCCCGGCGCAGTAGCATAGTGGTTAAAGTCCTTGCCTTGAATGTGCCGGGATCCCAAATGGACACTGGTTCATGCCCCAGCAGCCCCGCTTCCCATCCAGCTCCCTGCTTGTGGCCTGGGAAACCAGTCGAGGATGGTCCAAAGCCTTGAGACCCTGCACCCACGTGGGAGACCCAGAAGAGTCTCCTGGCTCCTGGCTTTGGATTGGCTTGGCTCCAGCCGTTGAAGTCATTGGGGAGTGAACAAGCAGATGGAAGATTTTTCTCTGTCTCTCCTTCTCTCTGTAAATGTGATTTGCCTTTCCAATAAAAAGAAATCCTTTATAAAAGATTTATTTATTTATTTTTGCAAATATTTTATTTTTATTGCAAAGTCAGATACATAGAGGAAGATCTTCCATCCGCTGACTCACTCCCCAAGTGACTGCAACGGCCGGTGCTGTGCCAATTTGAAGCCAGGAGCCAGGAGCTTCTTCCAGGTCTCCCACATGGGTGCAGGGTCTCAAGGCTTTGGACCATCCTCGACTGGTTTCCCAGGCCACAGGAAGGGAGCTGAACAGAAGCCGAGCAGCTGGCACCTGAACTAGCACCCATATGGGATCCTGGCACTCAAAGGTGAGGATTTAGCTACTGAGCCATCATGCTGGGCAGCACACTCAACACTTTTTATCTGAATGCAAACTGCAGTCAGTTCCCCAGTTACCCCCACGAGTGGCAGAGAGAAAAGTGGAACTGAAATGCAACGAAGGCAGAATGCAAACGTCACTTGCGATTGAGACTTAGACTGGAAGGGCATACCCTCAAATGTGTATGTCCGGGCCCGGCGGCATGGCCTAGCGGCTAAAGTCCTCGCCTTGAAAGCCCCGGGATCCCATATGGGCGCCGGTTCTAATCCCGGCAGCTCCACTTCCCATCCAGCTCCCTGCTTGTGGCCTGGGAAAGCAGGAGAGGACGGCCCAAAGCTTTGGGACCCTGCACCCGCGTGGGAGACCCGGAAGAGGTTCCAGGTTCCCGGCTTCGGATCGGCGCGCATCGGCCCGTTGCGGCTCACTTGGGGAGTGAATCATCGGATGGAAGATCTTCCTCTCTGTCTCTCTCTATGTGTATATCTGGCTGTAATAAAATGAATAAATCTTTAAAAAAAAAAAAAAAAATGTGTATGTCCACAGACACACCATGCTCTGCATCCTTACTTGGGAGGCAAATTGCTTAATAAGAAAATAATTAGAAAAGATTTAGAGCATGGGTCCTGCTCACCCCATCTTAGGAGACCTAAACTTTATGTGACTGCATTTCAAACTTTTGATCAAACAGCCTTTTTACTGTTCCTTACCTTCGTGTACCAAAGTTGCTGTGGTCAACTAACTTACCGCAATGAACTGGTCAATTTGTTCACGGCCTTTTTCCACTGTGAATTCACCGTGAGTGATCCAGTTGATGTTTTTGTAGGGGTTTGTAGCCTCTGAAATCAAGATGTAAATGTATTAGCTATCCAGCTGAGATGTGATGTAAGACTGTAGGAGGTAGGGGGTCCTGGCACAGTTAGGGTCTCTGGTGAGATAACCTTTAAAATGTTAATTGTGTTCCTCTGGTAAAAATCTTCTAAAATGTAAAAGAACAGGGCTTCCTGCTATCCTGAATCCTTCTGAAAGCACTTTCTCCCACTGCGGAGGGAACAAAGGCACAGATTCAACATATCAATCCCTTAGAGAAAGCACACTGTGCCACTTTGGTCAATGTCAAAGAAGTGGCACCCCAGTTTATCTTCAGCATCTTCACTTTTTGTTTGCGGGGCAAGGTGGTAGAAAATATTGCCAATCGGAGTAAGTTTTTTGTTTTTCTTTCTGCCCTTGGGGTGATCCTTGTGCATGAAAGACCCCATCTCCACCATTCCTCGGGTCTTTCCTCCCTTGGTCCTGCCTCTAGGGCAGGAGTCTCTCTTCCCCTTAAATAAATCTTGCTTTGCAAACTAGAGTTTGTCCACATGAAAATTCTTTCGTGTGAGATGAGAAACGAGGTTGCGGCCATGTTTTCGCACCGATCCCCCAACAGTCTCCCTGCAACAACATCCTACAACAAGACCATTCTCTGGGCACCCAAACAGGACTGCTACCTTCCACATGCTGAACGGCATTTCTGATGGCACTGTCAACTACAGGTGCGGCTGCTTCAGTTGTGATGCGGTGGGCTTCATTCACTTTCTCCTCCCTTGCAGGATCCACATTTATAGTCACTACCTTTCGACCTTTGACCTTTTTAATCATATCCATGTTCTTTCGTCTGAAAAGAGAAAATCAATTGCTCTTTGTACATATATGTAAATGTAAGTGGGCGTACCACGTAAGTAGACTGTCCTGTGAAGAATCACAGTACACAAGAAACAACTGATTTTAGAGAAGGACTAGGGAGCTGGGGGTGCACAGCACTGAGCCATCATTGCCTGTGTGCCTAGCTGCTGAGGGTTACTCTTCCTGAAAATCAAGTGCTTTCTAGGTTCAAAACCATGAGGTGTTAAATCAAATGCAGTAGAATGATTCTTAGCTTTTTGGGAGTTCTAAAAATGCTGATTTCTGATTGAGTCTTAGTGGAATCCAAGTCTCTGCTTTGAAAAACTAAGGTTGTGGGCCCGGCGCCATGGCCTAACAGTTAAAGTCCTCACCTTGAACGCACCGGGATCCCATATGGGCGCCGGTTCTAATCCCGGCAGCTCCACTTCCCATCCAGCTCCCTGCCTGTGGCCTGGGAAAGCAGTTGAGGACAGCCCAGTGCTTTGGGACCCTGCACCCGCGTGGGAGACCTGGAAGAGGTTCCTGGTTCCCGGCATTGGATCGGTGCGCACCGGCCCGTTGCGGCTCACTTGGGGAGTGAACCATCGGACGGAGGATCTTCCTCTCTGTCTCTCCTCCTCTCTGTATATCTGCCTTTGCAATAAAAATAAATAAATCTTTTTTTAAAAAAAGTCATACAACCTTAGTTTTTCTTTTTCTTTTTTTTTTTTTTTTTTTTTTTAAGATTTTTTGTTATTATTGGAAAGCCGGATATACAGAGAGGAGGAGAGACAGAGAGGAAGATCTTCCATCCGATGTTTCACTCCCCAAGTGACCACAAAGGCTGGAGCTGAGCCAATCCAAAGCCAGGAGCCAGGAGTTCCTCCAGATCTCCCATGCGGGTGCAGGGTCCCAAGGCCTTGTGCCATCCTTGACTGCTTTCCCAGGCCACAAGCAGGGAGCTGGATGGGAAGCGGAGCCTCTGGGATTAGAACCGGCGACCATATGGGATCCCGGTGCGTTCAAAGCAAGGACCTTAACCACTAGGCCATAGAGCCGGGTCCGGTTGTATGACTCTTAAAAGAGAGTAAATTAGGGGGACCAGTGTGGTGGCGCAAAAGGTAGCCCTTTGACTTGCAGCACTGACATCCCATATGGGCATCAGTTTGTGTCTTGGCTGCTCCACTTCCCATCCAGCTCCCTGCTTATGGCCTGGAAAAACAGCGGAGGATGGCTCAAATCCTTGTGCCCCTGTACCCACATGGGATACCTGGGAGAAGCTCCTGGCTCCTGGCTTTGGATTGCTTCAGTTCTGGCCTTTGTGGTCATTTGGGGAGTGAACCAGCAGATGTGTCTGTCTCTCCTCTCTGTAAATCTTTCTTTCAAATAAAAATAAAATAAAATGAATCTTAACCAATACAGTGAATTGCACCATTGTTATAGCATAGCAGTTACAGCCACCACCTGACGTGCTGGCATCCCATGTGAGCACCAGTTTGAGTCCTAGCTGCTCTACTTCCTCCTCATCTTTTGTTTTGTTTTGTTTGTTTTTTATTTATAAGGTAGATTTACAGCGAGAGGAGAGAAAGGACAGTGGGCCCTATTAGCACATTTTCATCTGGAGTCCAAAATGTGCCCACTCTTTCTGTGAGCCTCTCTGATGAATGGCAACCCTTGGTTTCCTGTCTCAACATTACGATCAGTCCCAGGGATACTACACAAGGAGACCTGGTTCCCGCAGCCATTAGTCCTAAATTGATCCGAACAGCTTCTCTCTGAACAATCTTGTGTTAATATTCGCTGGGTTCATTCGGGCCTTGGCACCAGTGTCTTTAAGTTCTTTGTTCCAACAAAGGACAGACAGGATCATCTATCTACAGGAGGAAAGGGAATATTTCCAAAGCAGGAATGATGTTGCCCAAAGAGTGTTACCACTGAGGAACTGACTCTCTTTTGCTCTTAGGCCAGTTTAATTTAGCCAAAGCAAGTTCCTGTAAAATCTATAGCTAAATACAACTACACAAAGCTTCTTTTTCTGTTGGTTAGTGGGGACCTGACATGGTAGCCTAGTGTCTAAAGTCCTTGCCTTGAACGCCTAGGATCCCATATGCACACCGGTTCTAATGCCAGCAGCCCTGCTTCCCATCCAGCTCCCTGCTTGTGGCCTGGGAAAGCAGTCGAGGACGGCCCAAAGCCTTGGGACCCTGCACCCATGTGGGAGACCAGAAGAAGCTCCTGGTTCCTGGCTTTGGCTCAGCACAGCTGCAGCCATTTCGGCCACTTGAGGAATGAACCAGCAGATGGAAGATCTTTCTCTGTCTCTCCTCTCTGTAAAATCTGCCTTTCCAATTAAATAAATAAATAAACAAACAAACCATTATAGTTGGTCAGTACAGCAACTTCCGCGAAACTTCGTCCTTCAGAGACCTGCCCATTGGGTGACTTGCTCATTCAGTGACTTGGCTTTCAGCACACTACCTATTGCTGCACTGTCCAGAAACCAAGCCTGTGGCCTTCAATAAAGAGGCTGCATTATGTATGAAGAATTCCCTAAGGCTCTCCCTAGTGAACCCTGTGTCCCAGGATGAAGGGAGAGGGGGGGGCTGTGCCCAAGGTGAAGCTCAGCTTTCATCCTCACACATCTGGAGACACAGATTCTGAAGCCTCCCTCCCTCCCGCTGGCCTCTCCTGATTCTTTTTCTTCCGTTGTTAAAAAAGAAGCCAGCTGGTTGAATTGATGGGAAGAGATCGTGGCAGGGTCAAGTTTAGCGAGTGCGCAGTAACAGGGACAACCACTGCAGGTCGTTTTTGTGAACTCCCCCAGCCCCTAGCAAACCCTGATACCTGGTACCCTGATACCTGAGAGAACAGATCCTTTTTTAAAGCAGTCTCTGGGGAGCTCTCAGTCTGAGAGCTCAGTAGGAGCTCTCAACTGCCCAGCCCAGAATTCCCAGCTGGAATGTTTACAAGTGCTGCCGAGGCAACACAAGCTTCAACCAATCAGAAGCGAAGCCCACAAGGAGGAAGGGAGGGGGAGAGGCAGACACAAAAACTGTCTGATCTCAATTGTAGGACCAGACTGAGAGCCATAAGCAGCTCCAACCCAGCAGGAAATGAGTTTACAGGGCTGTGCCAGGAAGGACAGTTTTGGCCAGTGCCTCAGCTGGCATTTACGGGTCCTCTTGGCATGTGCCAGTCTCTGTGCCTGGCACATGTTTAGTCATGTACACCGTGCAACAGCCCAGGGGGGAAACATTACTATTTTCATATGACACTTGAAATACTGACTGCCAGCAGCACTCAGTAATCTGCCCAAAACTCAGAGCTATTAAAGCTTATGAGTTTATGGGCCCGGCGGCGTGTCCTAGCAGCTGAAGTCCTCGCCTTGAACACTCCGGAATGCAATATGGGCGCCTGTTCTACGGAAGATCTGTCCTCTGTCTCTCCTCCTCTCTGTATATCTCTGACTTTGTAATAAAATAAATAAATCATTAAAAAAAGCTTCATTGAGTTTTCATTTCTTCTTTTTTCAAATTCTCAGATTAGGACTTCCCTGATGTGCTCAACTATTTTTTTCATCTATTTTCTTTTTTTACATCTATTTTCAAGGATGTCTTTTATGAATCAAGAATGAGAGAGAGTATAATATTATAATGATAAACACATATGTAGGAATAACAATACTTCTCTTAGTTTATCTATGCCAAAAGGCCTTAATATAGAGTCGAGCTTTTGGGGGAAGACTAAACCAGATGATTCATGCGAAGGCTCAGGAGACTCCCTGGTATCATAAACGCTGGTGGATAGATCCCATTCCTGTTACTGTTATTTCAGTATTTTCATCTACTTGATAGAGAAAGAGAGAGGTAGAGAGAGAAACTCCCATCATCTGGTTTATTCCCCCAAATGTCCACAGTAGTTAGGGCTGCCCTATTTCACGTCAAATTCCCTGCAACAATAATGCCAGCTCCCCCACTACTATAATTAATAGTAATGTCGGGCCCAGCGGCATGGCCTAGCGGCTAAAGTCCTCGCCTTGAAAGCCCCGGGATCCCATATGGGCGCCGGTTCTAATCCCGGCAGCTCCACTTCCCATCCAGCTCCCTGCTTGTGGCCTGGGAAAGCAGTCGAGGATGGTCCAATGCATTGGGACCCTGCACCCGTGTGGGAGACCTGGAAGAGGTTCCTGGCATTGGATCGGCGCGCACCGGCCATTGCAGCTCACTTGGGGAGTGAAACATCGGATGGAAGATCTTCCTCTCTGTCTCTCCTCCTCTCTGTATATCCAGCTTTCCAATAATAATAAAATCTTAAAAAAAAAATAGTACTGTCATTACAAATGATGTGAATTTTTAAAAGGTAGCTTAGGTAGCTTTTTTTGAGATTTATTTATTTTTATTGCAAAGTCAGATATAAAGAGAGGAGGAGAGACAGAGAGGAAGATCTTCCGTCTGATGATTCACTCCCCAAATGACCACTACAGCCAGTGCTGTGCTGATCCAAAGCCAGGAGCCAGGAATCTCCTCCAGGTCTCCCGCACAGGTGCAGGGTCCCAAGGCTTTGAGCCATCCTCAACTGCTTTCCCAGGCCACAGCAGGGAGCTGGATGGGAAGTGGGGCTGCTGGGATTAGAACCGGCGCCCATATGGGATTCCAGCACGTGCAAGGTGAGAACTTTAGCTGTTAGGCCATGGCGCCGGGCCCAAATGATGTGATTTTTTAAAAAAAAAGATTCTTTTCTCTCTCTCTTTTTTTTTGTATTGGAAAGTCAGATATACAGAGAGGAAGAGAGACAGAGAGCAAGATCTTACATCTGCTGATTCACTCCCCAAGTGGCCGAAATGGCTGCAGCTGTGCTGAGCCAGAGCCAGGAGCCAGGAGCCTCTTCCAGGTCTCCCTTGTGGGTACAGTGTCCCAAGGCTTTGGGCCATCCTCGACTACTTTCCCAGGCCACAAGCAGGGAGCTGGATGGGAAGTGGAGCAGCTGGCATTAGAACTGGTGCCCATATGGGATCCTGGCACATGTAAGGCAAGGAGTTTAGCCACTAGGCTACCACATCAAGCCAAAATTAATTAGTCCATGAAATTCCCATGTTTGGTGGGAATTCCTTAACCATGGAGTGGTTGCTCACAGTAATGACAGTTGATTTCAGTCCCCACAAAGGAAGGAAGGTAAGTGTTAAGTGTCCTCTTCATCTGGGAGCAAGTGCTGATTGCAGTGCCTGGAAGGAATAATGTTACACACTTGTGATGTCATACACAGGGATTATGCACTGAGATGGAGTTGAAAGCTAGGCAAATAGGGCTGGGCATGGGGAAAGAGTAAGAGACAGTATGGCTTAATCTAAACACAGAAGAGATTCCCATCCTAGTTCTTTCTCTCTTTTTTGAAAGATTTATTTAGTTTTATTGGAAAGTCAGATATGCAGAGGGTAACATCTTTAGTCCGATGATTCACTCCCCAAGTGAACGCAACGGCTGGAACTGTGCTAATCGGAAGCCAGGAGCCAGGAATCTCCTCCAGGTCTCCCACACGGGTGCAGGGTCCCAAAGCCTTGGACCATCCTCTACTGCTTTCCCAGGCCACAAGCAGGAAGTTGGATGGGAAGTGGAGCCACCAGGACATGAACCGGTGCCCATATGGATCCCGGCGCATGCAAAGTGAGGACTTTAGCCACTAGGCCACCACGCCTGGCCCCTTATTTTTGTTTTTAAAGATTTATTTATTTGAAAAATAGAATCTCACAAGGAGAGAGAGAGAATCATCCATGTGTTGGTTTACTCCTCAAATACCCATAACAGCAGCTGAGGCTGAACCAATTTGAAGCCAGGAGCCATGAACTCCATCTGGGTAACCTACATGGCCCTACTTGGGCCATCGTCTGCTGTTTTTCCAAGTGGCTAGGATTCAAACCGATACTCCAGTATGGGATGCTAGCACATCACAAGTAGTTCAGTCACCTCTGTGCACAATTAAGAGAGTACATGAGCCTATCTTTCAATGCTTATGCTTTATTCACACAACTCAATCCTAAGTTTCTTATTCCTCTACCAAAAGGCCTCAGGAGCCTCTTAATCTCAAGGTGGGGAATCCATCATAAGGCTGACATGTTTACTTATCCTATGTTCCCTGGAGGGGATTCAAAGGAGAGAGGCTGAGGCGGTTGCCTCCGAGTTGCAGCTGGCATCCAAGCAGTGTCCAGCTCACTCTCAGCTTCAGTCTCATCCCTCTATGAGCTAGTCAGAACAATCATCTTGTCAGAATCCCTTTTTTTGGCTTTTTTTAAGATTTATTTATTTTGTTATTGGAAAGTCAGATTTACAGAAAGATGGAGATAGAGAAAGAAAGATCTTCCATCTGCTGGTTCACTTCCCAGGTGACCGCAACGGCCAAAGCTGAGCCATCCTCCATCCTCCACTGCTTTCCCAGGCCACAAGCAGGGAGTTGGAAGGGAAGTGCAGCAACCAGGATAGGAATAGGCACCCATATGGGATCCCAGTGCATGCAAGGTGAGGACTTTAGCCACTAGGTTACCATGCCAGACCCCAGAGTATCTTTTTATCACCCATTTTCTTGGCTCAGTGCTTACTACTGATTGGTTGGTCTTTAGTATCTTCTGCTTACAAACTATTGGGCTTGGGGGAGCAGGAATGAATAGCATCTTGATAATACATATTCCTAAGCTAGTCTTAACATGTTATTTAATAGTGCCTAGTCTAAACAGGAAAGTTACACACAAGTTAACATTGCATTATATTAACTAATATTGTGCATACGTCACACTTTCAGAGGGGGTGCACATAATGATATTTTAACAAGTATATTATTGCGTTCATCACACAGCATCCCAGGCCATAGTATAACCTGCTGCAGCACAGTGCTACCCACCCCCGTTGCCAATCCTGCCCACATACTGGCAGTGTGGCCACATACAGGGTTTTCATTTCTCTGAGCATCACATATGCATGGGGATCTTTTTGATCACTCTGTAAGGTTGGGAAGAAGCTGAAATAAGATAATTCACTCAGAGCACTCAGAAAAAGCACAGGTATGGTGGCCTAGTGGCTAAAGCCGTCGCTTGCAAGTCCAGGATTCCATAAGGGCACTGGTTCCTATCCTGGCTGCTTCACTTCCCATCCAGCTCCCTGCTTGTGGCCTGAGAAACCAAAAGAGGATGGCCTGTGCATAAAGACGTGCTGGCCCAGGAGTCCACAGGGCCTTGGTGGCCCTTCTGAGCAAAGCCACCTTCACTGATAGCAGATGAGTCAGCTGTGTAACCCCAGGAGAATGAAAGCACGCATCTGACTCTACCTGCCTGCAGCTAGACAGCCTGCTCGAGACGGGGCCGACACCTAACTAACGTGTCCTTATTATTGTGGGAGGTGTGGGCAATTGTACCAAGGATATTGCACTCACTCAAAGGAGCTGCTTTGGAGACCCTGGCATAACCCCCATGCTCCTAAAATCTTACTAAATTGAGGGGAATCTGGGCAGAGGTCCTGAGGCAGAATGGTCTACATCAGATCCTAGGAAGAGGGGATGGAGCTGACATCCTGGGGCCTCTGTTCAGCACTGTACACCCTGGAGCTTGAATTATATCCATTTTTACTCTAATTCCTGCCCAGGTTCTTTTCTTCCTAACCCTTGTATTTCCAGGCTCGCTTTATCTTCTGCTTTTTTTTTTTTTGTAAAGATTCATTTATTTTTATTGGAAAGATAGATTTACAGAGAGGAGAGAGAGAAAGATCGTCCTTCTGCTGATTCACTCCCCACTGACCACAATAACCAAATGACCCAAATGACCATTCCCCAGATGACCCAGCTGGGACTGAGCTGGTCTGAAGTCAGGAGCCAGAAGATTTCTCCAGGTCTCCCATGCAGGTGCAGGGTCCTAAGGCTTTGGCCAATCCTCTACTGCTTTCTCAGGCCACAAGGCAGGAAGCTGGAAGGGAAGTAGAGCAGCTGGGAACACTAACTGGCACCCATATGGGATCCCAGCAATTGCAAGGTAAGGATTTAACCATTGAGCCATCACACGGGGCCCTCTAATTTATCTTCTTCAATTTTTTCCTTTCTCCTTGCTCTTTCCTCCTCTCCCATATATGCCTAGCAAAGCTAATGGCTCTCAACCATGAAGCCCAGACCAGCTGTTGACATTCTCTTCATGTCAAGTGGACCCAGTAGCTGGTACACATCTTGTAAGTACCTATAAAGTACAAAGGTGGCAGGAATTGTGGAGAAAGCAAACTAAGGTTTCCATCTTCGAGTCTAGTTGGGAAGATACAGTGTGCTCCATGAGTAAATACTTCAGCAAGTCAAAGCAGCAGACGGTTAAATGCTTCTTGAATCAAAACAGAAAGCATGTTAAATGTGGGCAACCGTATAGCTGAGCAACACTGTTTCCAATCTAAAAGATCAAAGTACTATGCAAAGCTCCTCCTGGATGGCTACGTTTCTGATCAGGAGGCCTTGATATCAAATCCAAAGTCACAAGTACACAGGACACATTTGCAGGACACAAAAAATTCAGGGCTACCCAGTGGACCTGAGCACTCCACCTCAAATACTAACTTCTCAGCAGTAAGAGAGAACAAAAAGCTTGTGGGAAGCTGGACTGTCCTAAGCCAATAATAATAATAATAATAATAATGATAATTGAGCCCAGCATAGTAGCCTAGTGTCTAATTCTCCCCTTGCAATCGCCGGGAATCCATATAGGCACTGGTTCATGTATTGGCTGCTCCACTTCCCTTCCAGCTCCCTGCTTGTGGTTTGGGAAAGCAGTCAAGGACGGCCCAAAGCCTTGGGACTCTGCACCCGTGTGGGAGACCCAGAAGAAGCTCCTGGTTCCTGGCCTCCTGGCTTTGGATTGGCGCAGCACCGGCAGTTGCAGACACTTGGGGAGTGAGTCATCGGACGGAAGATCTTCCTCTCTGTCTCTCCTTCTCTCTGTATATATCTGACTTTCCAATAAAAATAAATAAATCTTTAAGAAATAACAAAAATGTATATATGGGAGGGTGAAAGGGGGAAAGCGCTGGAGGTTCACTTCCCAAATGATAGCACAGGCCGGAGCTGAGCCAATCCAAAGTCAGGAGCCAGGAGCTTCTTCCAGGTCTCCCACATGGGTGCAGGGTCCCCAGGTTTAGGGCCATTCTCTAATGCTTCCCCAGGCCACAAGCAGGGAGCTGGGACACAAACCAGCACCAATATAAGATTTCAGTGCTTGCAATGTTAGGATTTTTTTTAACGATTTATTTATTTTTAGTGGAAAGTCAGATACACAGAGAAGAGGAGAGACAGAGAGGAAGATCTTCCATCTGTTGATTCACTCCCCAAGTGACCACAAAGGCTGGAGCTGCACCTATCCAAAGCCAGGAACCAGGAGCTTCTTCCAGGTCTCCCAGCGGTTCAGGGTCCCAAGGCTTTGGGCCATCCTCGACTGCTTTCCCAGGCCACAAGCAGGGAGCTGGATGAAAAGCAGGGTTGCTGGCATTAGAACCGGTGCCCAAATGGGATTCCAGTGCATGCAAGGCGAGGACTTTAGCCACTAGGCTACCGTGCTGGTCCAAAAAAATAAATAAATCATAGCCAAAAAACTCATCCTATTGTGTTCCTTTAGGATATCATTTACCCTTTTTCAGGGTTTCTCAACTTCAGCAATATTGTTCTAGGCTACCAGAAACTCATGGGGAGCTCTCTTACGCGTGTTTGCAAGCAGTACTGGCTTCTCTCCACCAGGTGGCAGCATCAGTCTCCTCTTCTCTCCTCCCTCTAGGGTGACAGGAAAAATAACCTTCAGACATTTTAATGTGCCCTGGAGTAGGGCTGAGGGGTGGCAGACGGACACCACTGAGAAAAACACTGCTTAAACTGTGCCCTGTGCATCCCGGTGCCGTAGTCTAGTGGCTAAATTCCTGTCCTTAGTGGAAAGTCAGATATACAGAGAAGAGGAGAGACAGAGAGGAAGATCTTCCATCTCTTGGTTCACTCCCCAAGTGACCACAACGGCTGGTGCTACACCGATCCTAAATTCTTTCCATCTGCTGGGATCCTATATGCACACCGGTTCTAATCCCAGTGGCCCCGCTTCCCATCCAGCTCCCTGCTTGTGGCCTGGGAAAGCAGTCGAGGACAGCCCAAAGCCTTTGGGACCCTGCACCTGTGTGGGAGACCCGGAAGAGGTTTATGGTTCCTGGCTTCGGATCGGCGCAGCTCTAGCCATTCAGTCATTGTGAATCAGTGAACAGAAGCTCTTTCTCTCTGTCTCTCCTCTCTTTAAATCCAACTTTCCAATAAAAATAAATAAATCTTCAAAATTTTTAAATTTAATATAAAGAGAACAAATTTCATGTATGTCTGTCTTTGCAATGGAAACAATTTTTTTTAACGGTGATTTTTCCCTTAACAATAGAGAGATATGGCCCTGAGGCCAGTGGCCTGAGCACATCTATCAGAATAGGTGTAAAAAACACTTCTAGAGGCAAGTGTTTGACTTAGCAGATAAGCCAGCCCTTGGGACATACACATCCCATACTGAAGTGCCTGGGTTCGAGTCCTGGCTTCACTCTTAATGCTCAGGGATGTTTTCAGTTGCAGCCCTGTCACTCACCTTGGAGATCAGCGCAGCCATTGGAGGCATTTGATGAGTGAAACAGCAGACAGGATCTCTCTCTGCCTCTCAAAACAAAACAAAATCCAGAAAAATCCAAGCCATGCACCATAGTATAACCTTCCAGCTTCTAAATGTTTCAGCCTGGCAGTCTATGGCAGTAGAATACAAACATAAAAGTCAATTTCATAGCAGATCCTATAAAAAAGGAAGGTGAGAAAACTTTGAATGCAAACCTGTCATTTTATAGTCCCTAAAAGTACAACCCTGACAATTTTTATTATGGACAACAGAAGCAAAAACAAGATTCAGGGCCCGGTGCGATGGCCTAACAGCCAGAAGCCCTGAGCAGTCCACAGAAACAGAACAGTAAGCTTCCTTCGGGACTAGGGAGAGGAACTTTCTCTGTCCTTACTTAGTTCCAACTTTGGGTCCCCACCCTCTCTTGCAATGACCATCAGGGTCGCTCCAGAGCACCCCCCCCAAAACACACACACACACACACACACACACACAAATTAGAATAGATAGGCAGAGAACAATAAGGAAAGCTTAGAACCAGACAGAAAACGGTCAGCATGGACTCACACATACCTTACTAGGTAGGACACAAAGATTAATTACTCCTACTAAGGTACTGAAGATTCCTCTGCACACCTCTCCTAAAACTGTTCTGCACCTCAATTGTTGACATATGCCTTGTTAGAGGTATAACCCAGTTTAGACTATCCTAAAATCTGCCAAGTTCAGCAAAATTATGCTTCAACACTATAAACTGCTAAATACTAAAATGAAAATAGACATGAGACAGCTGAATAGTACCCTATAGCCATTTTAAGGTGTATAGCAGCCGGTTCTGTGTATAAACTAAAATTGAAATGTCAATGCAGTAGTCACAGGATGTGGTTAAGAACTTGCATTTTTTTTTAACATATTGGTTACTCAATACCATGTCAATTAATTCCATAATGTTGTAAATTGTTATGATGTTATGTTGTGGCTTTAAATTGATCGCGACGATACTCTGCCAGCTCTGCCTTCAGACCAGAGATGGTCTCCCCAAGAAACCGTTGAATTTATCTGGACAATAAGATGCTGGACTCTATGTTTGGTATACTCTTGCAATGAAAGAATCTTGACTGAATTTGAAATGTAATACAGCAACAAGGTGGAGGAATCCACCATGGGGAGAGGAGTTGGGGGATTCCCCAGAGCCTATGAAACTGTGTCACATAATGCAATGTAATTAATAATAATAATAATATATATACATATATATATATAAACTATAAAGACTATACATTATGTGGAAATGAGACTATACCAAACAACAGCCAAAAAAGAATTATCAATTCTATGCCTTCTCTTTTGGCTGGTCACTCAGAAAGATAATGTTATCAGCAATGATGGTTGTCGCTTGTCGCCTCATGTTGTTTTTATCCATGCATTGACCAGAGCCTACTTGCCCTTCCACATACACTCGAGAGCCCTTTTACACATACTGAGAGGCCACATCTCTGAGGCCCAGCCGGAATACTGATATTCTATGCCATGTTGTTTTTTGACTGACATCACCCATTTGGAATGTTTCATTGTCCCCTGATCACCACATCTCATTTGTTGCAAGGGAAAATATTGTGACTGGATTTTTTCCTTCTACCTGTCCAATGACAGGATCTTGACACATTCACCCCAGTAACTGCACACAATTCAGAGATCCTTCAAGAACCGAACTGCTAGCTATACCAGACTCATGTCTCACAAACTGATGAAGTACCTGTAATATAGGTATTCAGAACATGACTGCCATTTTTCTTTTCTTACGATCTAATCTGTTTTTCCCGATGTGCCAGCCTGCGTGACCTCCAGCCAGGAGACCATTTCTGGCGCATGCTAGGTCGCACACCTCTCCTGAGGAAAGAGCATTTTTCTTTTTTTCTTTTTTTTTTTAATATGTTTTTATTGAAAAGTCAGATTTGCAAAGAGGAGACAGAGACAAAAATCTTCCATCTAATGATTCACTCCCCAAGTGACCTCAAGTGCTGGGGCTGAGCCTATCCAAAACCAGGAGCCAGGAGTTTCATCCAGGTCTCCCACGCAGGTGCAGGGTCCCAAGGCTTTGGGCCGTCCTCAACTGTGTTCCCAGGTCACAGGCAGGGAGCTGGATGGGAAGTGGAGCTGCTGGGATTAGAACCAGTGCATATATGGAATCCTGGTACATGTAAGGCAAGGACTTCAGCTGCTAGGCTACCATGCTGGGCCCCACGTACATTAATTTTAATAAAACAATTGATTGCTAATGTTGCTCTGTGTTGAAATAAAAAGCCAGAAGTGTATATACCATGTGTTAGACACCACACAGAATGCATAGAAGCTGAAGATACTGTCTCAATTAGACAAGTGTCCTAACTTGAAGTTTAAATACTACAGGATACAATCCAGAGTGGAATTAGGAAAAATTTTTTTTTCTCTCTTAGTGATCTCTAAAGAAGAGAAAATTTTGTGGCATGTTAATATCTATTACAATGGTTAGGAACTACCATTTATGAAGTTACCAGATGTGACGCACAGGTAGATGTTTGATATGTATTATGTCTCTACTTGTACAAACCTCAGTTGCCTTCCTTTTGTCATGTGTATCACAAAGCTAGAGTAAATCACTTCATCTTCTGTTAGTATGTATTTGGTTCGCCTAAGCAATGAGCAGCAGTGACTCGAGATGTGCTGCCTGATGCTCCCCTGGCTGCTGCTGGCTCAGGCCCAGGCAACCCGTGCAGGGCCTCCAGTGCGCAGGAACCTCCACCTACAAGCACGTCAATGTGCACGAGCCCGAGATGGACACGAAGTCGGCGACCCACGGGGCGGCATGCACCCTCGTGTGGACTGAGCTCCTCTGCAGGCTGGGCATGACCTTCAGCTACCTGTTCCGCAAGCCTGCCACCATTAACTACCAGTTTGAGAAGCGCCTGCCAAGCCCACGCTTCAGTGGACAGCACACCCTGCACCACTACCTATCCAGGGAGGAGCGCTGCATTTCCTGCAAGCTCTGCGAGGCCCTGTGTCTGGCCCAGGCCAGCCCCATCGAGGCAGAGCCCAGGACCAATGGCAGCCACTGGGCCATGCGCTACAACATCGACAACCAAATGCATCTACTGCAGCTCTTGCCAGGAGGCCTGCACTGTGGGCACCATTGTGGAGGGCCCAACTTTTGAGTTCTCCAAGGAGACACACGAGGAGCTGCTGTCCAAGAAGCTGTTCAACAACGTTGACAAGTGAGAGGCAGAGATTGCAGCCAACATCCAGGCCGACTACCTGTACAGGTGACCCTGCTGGCCTGAACCCTCATGCAGGGAAAAAAAAAAATTCATTTGATCCCCTGGCACGAAGGCTCAATTGGCTAAAATCCTTTCTTTCAAGTGCTGACTGATGTCCAGTGCCCCACTTCCCACCCAGCTCCCTGCTTGTAGCCTGGGGAAGCTGTTGAGGATGGCCCAAAGCCTTGGGAACTTGTATGCACATAGGAGACCAGGAAGAAGCTCCAGGCTCCTGGCTTCGGATCAGCTCAGCTCTGGCCATTGTGGCCACTTGGGGACAGTACTAGCAGATGGAAAATCTCTCCTCTTTGTAAATTTGCCTTTCCAATAATGATGAATCAATCTTAAAAACAAAAACAGATTTATTTATTTGGAAGGCAGAATTAAAGAGGGAAAGATTTTCCATCTGCAGGTTAAATACCCAAATGGTCATGGTGGCCAGGATTGGGCCAGGCTAAAGCCAGGAGCTTTGTGCCGGTCTCCTACATGGGTGCATGGGCCTAAGCACTTGGGCCATCTTCCACTGCTTGCTCAGGTGAGTTAGCAGGGAGCATGTTTAAAAATGTAAGTCAGGGCTCAAACTGGTGTCAGGAAGGATACCAGCATCACAGGCAGTAGCTTAACGCACTGCAGCACAACGATGGCCCCTGTAGTATATTTTTTTAAAAAGTGCGTTGACTTTATTTCATGGCTTCTCAGTTGAGGGAATATAGTGAGGGTGGAATATAAACTAGCATATTCAGATGTGAAGATATAATGCATGCATCTGTACTTCCAAATCAAAGACAGACTCCCAATGAAACTGTTGGACATACCTAGACAATGGGATGCTGGACTGTCTGACGCTGCCTGTACCCACAATGTCAGGACACAATAAGAGACTGATGGACAGGACTATTGTAAAAATATTGGGAAAATCAGTGGGGGGGGTGGGAGTTGGGGGGCAGAAAGCCCAGACCCTATGAATTGTATCATAAAATTCAAAATTAAAAAAATTACACTTCAAAAAACAAACAAATAAAAAAAGAAGTACTCGAGTCGGCAGTTATGTGATGCAGGAGGTAATTTACCACGTGTGACGCCTCCATCCAGTACAGGTGCCAACTTGACTGCCAGCTGCTCCACTTTCAAACCAGCTCCCTGCAAAAGCACCTGGGAAAGCAGAGGAAGGAGGACCAAGTACCTGGGCCTCTGCCACCCACACTGGAGACCTGGATGAAGCTCCTGGCTCCTGGCTTCAGCCTGACTCAGCCCTAGTGGTTGTGGCCACCAGGGAAGTGAACCAGTGGGTGAATGTTCTTTCCCTCTCTGTCTCCGTAATTCCATAAGTACATGAATCTTTAGAAAAGAGATGCTCTTGATTTTTTTCAATTTATGTTTATTAAGTACTATGTAACTCATTACATGTTACATAATACATTACACAGCCTTCTAACAGGGGTAGATGATCCTAATTGCATTGGTTTTTTTTTTTTCCATCATGCAGGAAAATTCTTCTTTAATCAATGTTCTCCAAACCCTGAAAGAGAGTTTAAAAAAAGAACATGAGAATTCTGTTGATGGACCATGTGTTCTCACTTTGAAATGGCATTCTGTTACCGAAGGGCATTCCACGTCCCATATAGCTCTAGCTGCGATACATAGAATTGTATTTTATTATCACTAAAAAAAGAACCTGTAATGATGTCTAGTCTGCATACTCTGAGAGCAGCAAACATATGCCTTTATATAAAAAACCCCTTCCCCCAGCCCAGTCAGAACAACCAGTTACCACTGAACTCCTGCTTACATGCTGCGCTCCAATGAGTCAGAGAACAATAAAGCAGAATCTAGAATCCAGGGCTGGTGGTGAGAGACAGTAGGACAAGTCTGTCCCTGCAGTGCCAACATCCTACATGGGTGCGAATTTGAGTCCTGGCTGCTGTACTCCCAATCGAGCTCTCTCTATGTGCCTGGGAAAGCACAGAAAGATGGTCCAAGCCCTTGGGTTCCCGCACCTATGTGGGAAATCCAGAGGGAGACCCAGGCTCCTGGCTTTGACCTCCCAGGCTGCTGTGGCCATTTGTGGAGAGAACCAAAAGACAGAACATCTTCTCTTTCTCCCCCTAATTCTGCCTTTCAAATAATTAAATCTTTTGTGTTTTTTTGATTTTTAAAAGGGCAAAAGAGTAGGCATAGGACATAGGCAAATAGATCTTTACATATAAAAAAGGCTGTTCAACCTCACAAGAAGAAAATACAATTTTTGGGCCCGGAGGCATGGCCTAGTGGCTAAAGTCCTCACCATAAGGGCGCCAGTTCTAATCTCGGCAGTTCCACTTCCCATCCAACTCCTTGCTTGTGGCCTGGGAAAGCAGTCGAGGACGGCCCAATGCTTTGGGACTCTGCACCCGTGTGGAAGACCTGGAGGAAGTTCCTGGCTCCTGGCTCCGGATCGGCACAGCACCGGCTGTTGTGCTCACTTGGGGAGTGAATCATTGGACGGAAGATCTTCCTTTCTATCTCTCCTCCTCTCTGTATATCTGACTTTGTAATAAAAATAAAATAAATCTTTAAAAAAAAAAAGAAATACAATTTTTAAAGTTTTTTTTAAAAGATTAATTTTATTTTTATTGGAAAGTCAGATATGCAGAGAGGAGAGACAGAAGAACTTCTATCTGCTGATTCACGTCCCAAGTGACTGCAACCGCCGGAGCTGTGCTGACCCAAAGACAGGAGCCGGGTCTCTCACATGGGTGCAGGGTCCCAAGGCTTTGGGCCATCCTCGACTGCTTTCCCAGGCCACAAGCAGGGAGCCGGATGGGAAGCAGTGTCACCGAGATTAGAACGTCACTCATATGGGATCCCAGCGCATGCAAGGCAAGGATTTAGCAGCTAAGCTACCGCGCCGGGCTAAGTTTGGTTTTTTTTTTTTAAGATTTATTTTTAAATAGAAAGTCAGATCAAATTTACAAAGAAAGGGAAAATCAAAAAGATCTTCCATCCACTGGTTACTCCCCAAATGGCCAGACCTGAGCTGATCCAAAGCCAGAAGCCAGGAGCATCTTACAGGTCTCCCATGTAGGTGCAGGGTCCTAAGGCTTTGGGTCATCCTGAACTGCTTTCTCAGGCCACAAGCAGGCAGCTGAACAGAAGTGGAGCAGCCGGGATATGAACTGGTGCCCATAGGGGATCCTGGCGGTTGCAAGGTGAGGATTCAGCCACGGAGCCATTACACTGGGCCCACAACTCTCGCACACGGGTAGCATCACAGTCACTTTACCTTTGCCACATAGTGACGATTCATTCCAGAGATGCGTCTATCTCTTTCCAACAAACTCCAGTGATAACGCAAATGAGCAATCCTTTTTTCCTTCAAATACAAGACAATTATTATTGCAATTGTTAAAGACAAGTGTCCCAAAACATAGATATTAGAACTTTTGAAAAGTGGCACTTCTAGGGTTGGTGCAGTGGCATACAAAGTCAAGCCTTTATCTATAGTGCCAACAACCCATAATAAGCGCCAGTTCGAGCCCTGGCTGCTCCACTTCCCATCCAGCTCCCTGCTTGTGGCCTGGGAAAGCAGTTGAGGACGGCCCAAAGCTTTGGAACCCTGCATCCGTGTACACCTGGAAGGGGCTCCTGGCTCTGACCAATGTGGCCATTTGGAGAGTGAAACAGCAGGTGGAAGATGTGTCTTTCTCTTCTTGTAACTCTGCCTTTCAGATAAAAATAAATGAATATTTTATTAAAAGTGACTTTCTAAAAAATGGAATCATCACTAAAATAAGAGGGAACTTAACAATATACAACCATGGAACCAAAGCCCATGGGCCCAAAGCCTTGGGACCCTGCACCCATATGGGAGACCCAGAAGAAGCTCCTGGCAGATGGAAAGCCACCACCTGAGACACCAGCATCCCACCATAAGAGCACTGGTTCAAATCCCAGTTCTCCCACCTCTAATCCAGGTATCCAGCTGTTTGCCTGGGAGTGCAATGGAGGATGGTCCAGGTAACTGGGCCCCCACAAGGGACATGGGAGCCTTAGGAGAAATTCCAGCCTTCTGCTTTGGGTTGGCCCACGCCTTTTGCAGTCAGTTGGCATGTCAAGTGGATGGTATAGCTCTGACTGTCCCTCTCAACCTGTGACTATCTTTCCAATAAATAAATAAAACTTTAAAAATGCAAAACCAGAATTGCTAAATAAAATCAGACCAATACATTTTAGGTCGGCAATCCTAAATTCTCACTTCTATTTTAACCAACATCATTGGGCTTTTGTTGTTCTTTTTGTACAGTAGTCAACCCTCTCTTTTTTTTTTTTTTTAAATAAATGCTTAACCATTGCCCTTTGGAGCTGTAAAAAAAAACAACGGTAGATTAGAAGCGAAAGGAGAATCAAAAAACAAAAAAGCAAACACATCTCAATTGTAAGTGTTCTCTAGACATGCTGCGAGGATTAGGAAGAAGGGGAAATTAAAATTTTGATATAAGAAACGGGATCGCCCATTAGAGTCCCAAAGGGTTGGAATCAAAAAGCCAAAGGAAAAACTATGCAACTCTAGGTACCAAAGGAGAAGCTGCCAAGATGTGTGTGTGTGTGTGTGTGTGTGTGTGTGAGAAAACCAAGGCGGCGCAACTAGGATCAGAAGTGCGGTGACACAAGAGTCACGCCCCTAGCCTTCGCCTTCTCCTTCGAGTTTGGTGCCGACCTCTTTCACGTCCTACCTCCCCAGTTTCCGAATGTCGACAGTTCTAAATCCTAACCTTTACCCAAGAGTTGGTTTTGTGACAGCACAATGCGGCTTATACGGGGCACATCGTTTCACAAAGTGTCCTCTTTTAGGGCACGCGAAGTCAAAGGCTGACCGTGTTTTCCACCCCGGACACGGGCTTCGTACCCTAACACCCGCCTCTAGCGAGCGCCGGCTGCTGCCGTCAGCACCGGCCTGGGAAAACCGCCCTACCTTGCGCCCGTGACTGAACTTGTGAATGTATGCAGTGGCCATTCCGGGGATGCTCAAGCACACGGCCATGATGGCGACTCCGGGCAGAATCTCGAACCACATCGCGGCACGGCTACCTAAGCCAAAACGCGGTTTGTAGGTCCCTAAAGGTGACCGGGATGCTAAGCCCCGGAGCAGCCCACAAGAGAGGCGGTGCCACGCGCTCCAACGGAAGCGACGGAAGCCGGCAAGGCTCGAAACTGATCAACACCTGCGCTCTCGCCTTCACTTTCCTCTTTTGCGACGATTTGCTGCACGACGCTCGACGCAGTGTGACGTAAAGACCCTCGCGCGACGGGGGATGCCACGGCCGTCTCGCGGCTTTCGACTCCGAAATGGCGGAGCAACTTTCTCCGGGAAAGAGTACAGAGCAGGTGTGCACCTTCCTCTTCAAAAAGCCTGGGCGGAAAGGAGCTGCGGGCCGCAGAAAGCGCCCCGCCTGCAACCCGGAGTCCGGAGAAAGCGGCGGCAGTAGTGATGAAGGCAACACTGTGGTGCGCCCGGAGAGGAAACGAGCGGTCCACAATCCAATGATACAGAAGACTCGCGGCAGTGGTAAGCAGAAAGCGTCCTACGACTTGAGTAGTGAGGACGAAGACCAGGATAATGAGCCCGAGACTCTGGGAGTGGTCTACAAATCCACCCGCTCAGCGAAACCGGTGGGGCCAGAAGACATGGGGGCCACGGCCGTGTACGAGTTGGATACGGAGAAGGACCGCGATGCGCAGTCCATCTTCGAACGCAGTCAGAAGATTCAGGAGGAGCTGAGGGGCAAGGAGGATGACAAGATCTACCGGGGGATCAATAATTATCAGAAATATATGAAGCCCAAGGATACGTCTATGGGCAACGCCTCCTCCGGGATGGTGAGGAAGGGCCCCATCCGGGCCCCTGAGCATCTGCGGGCCACCGTGCGCTGGGATTACCAGCCTGACATCTGCAAGGACTACAAGGAGACTGGCTTCTGCGGCTTCGGGGACAGCTGCAAGTTCCTCCATGACCGTTCAGATTACAAGCACGGATGGCAGATCGAACGTGAGCTCGATGAGGGTCGCTACGGCGTCTATGAGGATGAAAATTATGAAGTAGGAAGCGATGATGAGGAAATACCGTTCAAGTGTTTCATCTGCCGCCAGACCTTCCAGAACCCAGTTGTCACCAAATGCAGGCATTATTTCTGCGAGAAGTGTGCGCTTCAGCATTTCCGCACCACTCCGCGCTGCTACATCTGCGACCAGCAGACCAACGGTGTCTTCAATCCAGCCAAAGACTTGATTGCCAAACTGGAGAAGCATCGAGCCGCAGCAGCCAGTGCTGCTGCCGATTGCCCCGAAGACTCTGATGAAGGCCCAACTCCCATTACTTAGGTTTTCCTCAAATTTCAAAAATAAATGTTTTGTTGTTCTTTTGAAAATCTTAACTGGTGTTCTTTCTTTTTTTAGGGAAAGTGACAGAAAGCGGGTGGTGAAGTAGGGTTCTGTAGTAAAAGCTCCAAGGTAGGTATAATGTGGAATTAGCCCTGGGATAACTACTTTGTGCATTTTTTTTAGACCTTTTGACATACATTATGGGAATAGCAGAAGTTTGAGCTAGAATTTACTTAAAGCAAGCATAGTGATGCTGAAAGCAAGAACTGAATCTGGTATATTTGCATATCACTTAATGGTTTACAAAGTACTGTCATACAATTATCTGTCTTGGGAGCTTGTCCTACTTTAAAATATGCCCAGGCCAAGATTATGAATGGAAGAGGAAATGGTTTGGGTAACTAGCAGCCAGCAGCCGACACCACAGTGTGCTTGTCTGGGACAGGGCCCTTGCTCTCTTTGAAGCATCTTGTGCTCACCCCCTCTATAGTGTGCTATCAAACGTGATCAGTACTGAACTGTGCCTGGGGCCCAACACTGAACGTGAGAGTTCTACATTGAATGTAGGAACCTGCAGAGGGCAGAAACCTAACATTTTAGGAATCATTGCCTGAAAGTATCTGTGTTCTCACAGACTGATAGAGCTGAGCATTCCCTATTAAAGTGAGCCAGTATACCCATAGGCTACTGCTTGGCAAAGAGTAAGCATGTGACGAATAAGCCTGGAGAGCTTTTAGGAGTGACGATGGGGTGAGAGCCTTCCGTCCAAGTGGAGGAAGTTAGATTCTATTTTGTAATGTAGTGGGGAGGTGGCAGAGATTTGGGGAGGGGAACACAGACTTTTAAAATGCATATTTTTAAAGATTTGTTTTTATTGGAAAGGCAGATACACAGAGAGGAGGAGAGACAGAGAGGAAGATCTTCCATCCGATGATTCACTCCCCAAGTGACTGCAACGGCTGGAACTGAGCCCATCCAAAGCCAGGAGCCAGGAGCTTCTTCTGGGTCTGCCACACGGGTGCAGGGTCCCAAGACTTTGGGCCATCCTTGATTGCTTTCCCAGGCCACAAGCAGGGAGCTGGGTGAGAAGTGAAGAGCCAGGATATGAACTGACGCCTATGTGGGATCCCGGCACATGCAAGGCAAGGACTTTAGCTACTAGACTACCACGCCGGGCCCTAAAATTATTATTATTTTTTAAATGTCAACAGTTGGATTGATTGCCGGGCAATGGATGCCAGACAAGGCCGTGAGTTAGGTCCACTAGGACTGGAATCTGGGCTGATCCCAGGAGACAAATAAGTTGTGAGTTCGAATATTTTGTCTTTACATTTATTCATCCAGTTAAATATATTCTTTGAGCAGCTACTGTATCAGACACGGCTGGCATAAGAAATATTGACAGCAAGCAAGATTAACACAGTCCTTGCCCCCAAAGGACATTAAACTATGACAATTACTTGGGAAAGTGTGCATGGAATTAAAAATTAAGATCTGGGCCTTAGAGGAGCAATGGGCATTTGACCTGCTGGCTAATAAATCAAGACACCTAGGCCCAGCATGGTAGCCTAGTAGCTAAAGTTCTTGCCTTGCACGCACCGGAATCCCAAAGGGGCACCGAGTCTAATCCCGGAATCCCTGTTTCCCATCCAGCTCCCTGCTTGTGGCCTGGGAAAGCAGTCAAGGATGGTCCAAGGGCTTGGGACCCTGCACCTGTGTGGGAGACCAGAAGAAACGCCAGGCTTCTGGTTTTGGCTCAGCTCAGCTCCAGCTGTCACAGCTGCATGAATCAACGGACAGAAGATTTTCCTCTCTGTCTTCCTTTCTGTATATCTGACTTTCCAATAAAAATAAATCTTAAGGGCCCGGTGCAATAGCCTGGCAGCTAAAGTCCTCCCATTGCACATGCCAGGATCCCATATGGGCGTGAGTTCTAAACCCAGCGGCCCTGCTTCCCAGCCAGCTCCCTGCTTGTGGCCTGGGAAAGCAGTTGAGGATGGCCCAAAGCCTTGGGACCCTGCACCCGCGTGGGAGACCTAGAAGAAGCTCCTGGCTTCAGATTGGTGCAACTCAGCCTGCTTGGGGAGTGAATCAGGGAATGCAAGATCTTTGTCTCTGCTCCTTTCTGTATATCTGACTTTCCAATAAAAATAAAATAAATCCTTAAAAATTTAAAATTAAAAAAAATAAATCAGGACACCCATATCCCATGCAGGCTTCCTGGCCTGTATCCAGCCTCTGACTGCAGCTTACCTCTGGTGCCAACCAGGAAGGCAGCAATGATGGCTCAAGTAACTGTGTGAGAGACCCAGATTGAGTTACTGGCTCCTAACATGGCAGACATTTGGGGAGTGAACCAGGAAATGGGAACTCTGCTTTTTAGAGTTGTGGGGGCATGGGTGAGCACTATGACGCATACTGCAGTGCCAGCCATCCTTTATAGGGATGTTCCAGTCCAGGCTGTTCCGCTTCCAATCCAAACTCCCTGCTAATGTACCTGGGAAAGCAGCAGAGGATAGCCTAAGTGCTTGGACCCCTGCACCCACATGAGAGACCTGGAAGAGGCCTCTGGCTCCTGACTTCAACCTGCCTCAGCCCTGGCTATCGTAACCATTTGAACCACCAGGTGAAAGTTCTCTCCATCTGTTTCTGCCCCCCCCCCCACTGTCTGTACCTCTGAATTTGAAATAAATAAATCTTTAAAAAAAAATAAGCATGGGGCCAATGTGACACAGCAAACTAAGCTGCATACAATGCCAGCATTTGATATTAGAGCACTGATTCAAGTCCCAGCTGCTCCACTTCTGCCCCAGCTCCCTGCCGAGAGAGAAGAAGGGAGATACAGATCTTTTATCTGCTGGTTTACTCCCCAGTTGGGTACACTGGAACTCCATGCAGAATCTCAACATGATTGGCAGGGACTCAAGTGCTTGGACCATTTACTGCTTTCCCAGGCACATTAGCAAGGAGCTGGTCCAGAAGTAGAGGACCCAGAACTGGAAGCATCACTCTGATATGGGATGCTGGCTTTACAAGCAGCAGCTTAACATGCTGTGCCACACTTAGAGCTACATCAAATTAGAGCTGAGGGCCTGGCACAATGGATCAGTGCCTAAATCCTTAACTTGCAAGCATGGGGATGCCCTGTGGGCTCCAGATACTCCAAAATGGGAAACAGGCATTTTAAACAGTTTCTTAAATGCTAGGGCATTGACCTACTCTAGTATAACAGTTTTTTTAAATAGTCATTTGAAAGCTGGAGTTAAATCTTTCATTCACTGGTTCACTCTCCACATGGTTGCGGGGCCCAAGCACTTTGGCCACCTTCTACTGCTTTTTCAAGCACAGACCTGGATCGGAAGTGAAACAGCTGGAATTCAAACCCATACCCATAATAGGATTCCAGCACTGCAGGGAGCAGCTTTATATGCTACGCCACCACATTGGTCCTGCAACAATTTTTTTCTTTTTAAGCAAGAATGATAGACATCTTTCAAATGCTGGCTCATTCCCCAAATGATTTCAAAAGCCAAGGCTGGACCAGACCAAAGCCACAAGCCAGCACTGTGATATGGGATGTATCACATGCCTGCCCCTCTTTTTTTTTTCTCCTTTTTCCCCTAATATTTATTTGAGAAGCAGAGTGGTACAGAGAGAAAGATCTTCAAACCACTAATTTTTTCTCCAGATAGCCACAGCAGCTAGGTCTGTGCCAAGCAGAAGCCAGGAACCACGAACCCCATCCCGGTCTTCCATGTTGGTAGCTGAGGCTCAAATGATAGGGCCATCCTCTGCTGCCTTCACGGGAGCACTAGCAGGAAGCTGGATCCACAATGGAGCAGCCATGACTAGAGCCAGCGCTATCACATGAGACGCCAGTGTTGCCAACGGTGGTTCGAGCTGCAGTGCCACAACACCAGCCCCACCACCAGCAGATTCTTAAAATGGATCATAACTTCATAAAAGCATCTAAGTCAATGGTACACTCAAAATGTTTTTTTATGTTTACAAACTGGTAATTACTTCAAGTCAGAAATAATCTTAAAACCTTAAATTGAATGATATATGTTCCAAAAAAAAAAAGAGAGACTTCAATGTGAGAGTGGGAAATAGTAGTCTCTGAAGGAACTAACCTAGTCTGGGAAGTCCCCTAGCTAGTGAAGTTCCAACTAAAACCTGAACTGTGAGTGGCAAAAAGTTCCACTATGCAGAGGGCCGAGTCCATACTAAGGGCCAGGTGTGAGAGACTGCTTTCAGCTAAGAAGTCAGAGCAGCCCGAGAAGGTTGGCAGGAAGAAACCAGGTGGTCAGGTCATCATGACCAAGGACAGGACATCCTCATGTCCCAGTACAAGCTTTGCACTTTTATCTGGGGGTCAACACATTTTTTTTTTAAAGATTTATTCATTTTATTACAGCCAGATATATACAGAGGAGAGACAGAGAGGAAGATCTTCCGTCCAATGATTCACTCCCCAAGTGAGCCGCAACGGGCCAATGCGCGCCGATCCGAAGCCGGGGACCTGGAACCTCCTCCAGGTCTCCCACGCGGGTGCAGTGTCCCAATGCATTGGGCCGTCCTCGACTGCTTTCCCAGGCCACAAGCAGGGAGCTGGATGGGAAGTGGAGCTGCCGGGATTAGAACCGGCGCCCATATGGGATCCCGGGGCTTTCAAGGCGAGGACTTTAGCCGCTAGGCCACGCTGCCGGGCCCGGTCAACACATTTTAAGGAAGAAAGTAAAATGATCAGATTTTAATTTAAAATATAATTCTAGGGGCCGGTGTTATGCACAGCAGGTTTAGCTGGCACCAGCAATATTAGCATCACAGCTACTCTGTTTCCAGTCTAGCTCCCTGTTGATGCTCTTAGGAAAGCAGTAGAAGATGGCCCAAGTACTTGAGCCCCTGTACCCACGTTTGAGACATGAATGATGCTCCTGGTTTCTGGTTCTGAACTACCCCAGCCCTGGCCTTTGTGGCCATCTGGGGAATGCACCAGCAGATGGAAGAGCTCTCGCTCTCTCCAACTCTGCCTTTGAAATAAATCAATCTTTTTGCTGTTGTTTTTAAAGATTTATTTATTTTATTTGAAAGTCAGTTACACAGAAAAAGAGGAAAAGACAGATCATCCATCTGCTGATGCACACTCCCCAAATACCACCAGAGCTGGGCTGATCCAAAGCTGCAATCCAGGAGCTTCCTCTAGGTCTCCCAGGTGGGCATAGAGGCCCAAAGCCTTAGGCCATCCTCCACTGTCTTGTCAGGCTATTAGCAGTGAATTGGGTTGAAAGTAGAGCAGCTGGGACATGAAACAATGCCCATATGGGGTCTGGTTCCACAGGAAAGCGATTAGTCTGCTACTCCACTACACCAGCCCCCGAATAAACCTTTAAAAATTATATATATATATAAAAAACCCAGAAGAGCTCCTGGCTCCTGGCTTCGGATTGGCTCAGCTCCGGCCGTTGCGGTCACTTGGGCAGTGAACCATCAGACGGAGGATCTTCCTCTCTCTCTCCTCCTCTCTGTATATCTGCCTTTCCAATAAAAATTAAATAAATCTTACAAAAAAATAGTAATAGATATCTGTGTGAAGACGTCAAGTAGGTTCCTGGATATACGAATTCGGAATTCGGGGGAGAAATGAGTACAGGCTGGACTACAGATTTTAAATTGCTAGCAAAGATAAAAACAAAAGTATGAGATTATAAATGAGTGAGCATAGGTAGAAAGGAGGCATAAGGACTGGGAGGTTGGGAATCCAACTCTGAAAACAGGCGTATAAGCTGCTGGTTTCAAACTGGCAGATAGTTCTGTTTTGGTGGTGCTCAGTTCCAGCCAGGAAAAACAGGATAGTTTCTGGATAGGCCTTTGTTCTTTGTTCACAGCTCTTTGTTCTCACAACAGTGGGTGAGAGTACAGAGGAAACACATCCACTGGCTGGTGATGGCAGGTAAGCTGCAGCAAAAAAAGCTACTCCCAGCTCTGCTCTCAATTTTATATATGCTTTACAGGAAACAGTGACAAGCAGCCAATGAGCTACATAATAGTATTGTCTCGGACTACTGTTTGGCATTAAATATATCAGCTTTCAGGTCTGTCAGTTTCCCAACAACCGCAACACAAGTAAATAGACCAAGATGTAAATGCAAACCTAAGCAATATCCCAGATGCTGACACTTAACACAAGGCTTATAACATGGCCAAGTTTGCAGTGAAGCTAATCCTCGGGCCCTGCGGGATGCCTCAGTGGCTAAATCCTCACATTCAAGTGCTGGCATCCTATATGGGCATCAGTTTGTGTCCCAGATGCTGCACTTCTCATCCAGCTCCCTGCCAGTGGCCTGGAAAAGCAGTGAAAGATGCCCCAGAGTCTTGGGACCCTGCACCCACTTGTGAGACATGGAAGAAGCTCCTGCTTCCTGGCTTTGGATTGTCTCAGCTCTGACCATTATGGCCATTTCGGGAGTGAATTAGCTGATGGAAGGTTTTTCTGAATCTGCTTCTCTGTTTCTGTAAATCTGCCTTTCCAATAAAAATAAAGATTTTAAAAAGGGGGCCCAGTGGCGTGGCCTAGCGGCTAAAGTGCTCGCCTTCAATGTGCCAGGATTCCACATGGGCAATGGTTCTAATCCCGGCAGCTCCACTTCCCATCCAGCTCCCTGCTTGTGGCCTGGGAAAGCAGTCAAGGACAGCCCAACACCTTGAGACCCTGCACCCATGTGGGAGACCTGGAACAAGCTCCTGGCTCCTGGCTTCGGATCAGCTCAGCACCGGCCATTGCAGTCACTTGCGGAGTGATTCAGCGGGCAGAAGATCTTCCTCTCTGTCTCTCCTCCTCTCTGGATATCTGACTTTTCAATAAAAATAAATAATAAAAAAAGATTTAAGAAAAAGAAAAAGGAAAGAGTTAATGGTCAAGTTCTTCAGGCTGGTGCACTGGCTTTATCAGGCTAAGTCTCCTCCGCCTGCAGAGCCAGCATCCCACATGGGCAGCAGTCATAAGGGCAGCCAGTTAAGATCCTGGCTGCTATGCTTTGGATTCAGCTCTGTGCTCATGACCTGGGAAAGCAGTAAAGACTGCCAAAATCCTTGGAGCCCTGCAACATGAGAGACACAGAAGTTCCCGGCTCCTTGGCTTCAGACTGGCTTAACTCTGTCTGTTGTGGTCATTTGGGAAGTAAACAAGCAGGTGAAAGATATCTCCCAGACTATCTCTGTCTCTGCTTCTCTCCTTGTAATTATGCTCTTCCAATAAAAATACATAAATTGTTTTTAAAGTTTTTTCTGTTTTTTTTTTGTTTTGTTTTGTTTGTTTGTTTTTTAGTAGAAAGGCAGATTTACAGACAAAAAAAAAAAAAACAAAGATCTTCCATCTGCTGGTTCATTCTTCAAGTGGACCCAATAGCTGGAACTGAGCTGATCTGAAACCAGAAGCCAGGAACTTCTTTCAGCTGCTCCATACAGGTTCATGGTCCCAAGGCTTTGGTCTGTGCTCAACTGCTTTCCCAGGCCACAAGCAGGGAGCTGGATGGGTGCGAAGTAGAGCAGCCAGGATTAGAACTGGTGACCATATGGGATTCCAGAGCATGGAGAGCAAGGACTTTAGCTACCAGGCCACGGTGCTGGGCCCAGAAATAAATAAATTTTAAAGAGAAAGAGAGATGGGCCCAGCGCGATAACGCAGCAGTTTAAGTCCTTACCTTGAATGTGCCGGCTTTGGATTGGCTCATTTCCAGCCACTGGGGCCACTTGCGTAGTGACCCAGGGGATGGAACATCTTTCTGTCTCTCCTTGTTTCTGTAAATCTAACTTGCCAATAAAAATAAATACGTCTTTCAACCTAGCGCAGTAGCTTAATGGCTATAGTCCTCACCTTGCAAGTGCTGGGATTGCATATGGGCACCGGTTCAAATCCCAGCTGCCTCACTTCCCATCTAACTCCCTGCTTGTGGCATGGAAAAGTAGTGGAGGATGGTCCAACATCTTGGGACCCTATGCCCACATGGGTGACTTAGAGGAAGCTCCTGGCTCCTGGATTTAGATCAGCTAGGCTCTGACCATTGCAAACGTTTGGGAATGAACCAGTGGACAGAAGATCTTTCTCTCTGTATCTCCTTTTCTCTGTATATTTGACTTTCTAATAAAAAAAAAAACTTAAAAAAATAAATCTTAAATTTTTTTTATAAAAAGAAGTCAATTGGCAACTGATGTTTACCCCGCACGGTTACAGAAAGTGGGTGGACACCACAGTGACCTCAGCCAGAGATCTGGCATGCCCCGAAGGCAGCCAAGGCCACATATGGGTCAGTGATGGACAAAGGCCAACATTCCCTGTCCTATCAGGACCCAAGCAGGGCTGACGCCAGCACCCATGTCAGAGGGGGTAGAAAACCTTTGTCTCCGCTACCCAGCTTGTCTTTCCCACTTGTGGTTCTCTCCTCTCCTGTTCATTACTCCACCGCCCAGGAAAGGGCCAGGAACGGACTTCACTTGGCATAATAAAGGCCTGTTTGTACTTAGCTGGTATTTTCTTTTTCGGGTGGTTAACAGATCTAACAGTTCGGTGCTGAAGACCCGGGAGGTGGGTTGTAGATCCACTCCCACCTGTGGAGCTTGGGTCTCCCCCCTCCTCTCCAAGCCGCTGACCTCCTGGAACATTTGCCAGCCCCAGACTGACAGCCGTGAACCAGGTAAGCCCCTTCTGTTCTGAAAGTCTTCTTTGCTGTGCGGTTGTTTGGTCTGGGGAAATCATGAACGTCAGACCCCGTTTTGAGCTCTCAGTGTCTAGGGAGACATCTCATTCACTGACGACTTGCTTGCTCGTTTGGGCACCTAGCATGCTGACAGGGCCCCCACAGTCTAGGAAGACGTTCCATTCACTGACCCACCCTCCGTGGGGGAACCGGGTTCCCATTCTAGTTCACCTCTCGAGGTAAGGATGCTTTACTTGAGCCCAAACTAGCCGCCGGACAGTCGGGACAGAATGCGCAACTCACAGTCTATAATCTCCAGACTCCAGTGGGATGTCTATTCGCTAATTTCAAAGGCGCGGCACCAGACCAAGACTTAGGCCACAAACATCTTACTCCTAAGACAATGATTCAAAATATCCTCACGATATTGGACAATTTCTGCCACTGCAATGACAAGTGGTCCAAGACGTCTTACTGCAGACCTTTTGGGGCCTCTGTTCCTGCCCTAAGCTTTGCCCTTTCTGCTCTGTGTCCCAGGTTCTCCTGGCTAAGGCCAAGCCTTCCCCTCACGGTGGACTTTTCAGACCCAAAGCCTGATCACACTTTCTCTGAGCCACCTGAATTTCTGGGATTCTTTCCAACTCCATTTCTCCCTGCCCCGCTTCCCTGCAGCACCACCCCTGACTCAGGGACTACCTCCGACTTGCCAGCCACGGCCAGATCTACTTCCCTTGACTTCATCCACATCTGCTCCTCCCTTCCAGCTACCTCAGGGTTAAATCTCTCTGACTCTCTCCCCCTTCCTCAGCAATAGTCCCTATCACTTTTCTGGTACTCCTTCTTCTTTCTCTGATAAGCCACTCTCCCCACAACTGAAGTTTTCTTTTTCCCAAGGACATTATAACTTTTTGTTCCTTCTCTCTTTAGCAAACTCCCTCCTCCCACCAGTCAGGAGAGGAGGGGTAAAAAATATAACTAAACAGGACAACAGCATTTTAAAATTCACATGTTATTGTAACATCTCCTTTAAAATGGATTTTAACTAATTGATGATTAAGTTTTCTAGTTACCTCCAGCAAAATCTAGATCTGATTCTATCAAGCTATACTACTTATCTGCAACTATTTTCATATTAAGATAATCCTTGTGTTCTCTGCCTTTCATTAGACTATCATTGCTTAAGAGCAATAGAATTATGTACTTATTTAAAGGTATTTGAGTAATCACCTTATGTCAATAATTAATCTGTTTTACATTGTGTCATGTAAGGAGATTTTATTTCAACTGAATATTTTAAGCCTTCTTGGCATCCTTGACAGGTATTCAGAAAAATCCAAAAAGTTTCAAATTTTGGCATTTTTGACATTTGCAGAAAGGCCTCCTGCAAATGTCAAAGGATTTATCTCTCTTTTTGTAAAAACAACAACTAATTAGACTATTTGGACTGTATTAAAAATACTGTCAAGGTGCTAAGTGATGCAAAATTTTGTTATGTTGAAGTAGTCCAGTTACACAGGTCTGATCATCTTTTATGTTGTCTGTCATGGTTGTTATCTCAATGTAAAAGTATTTAAAAGTTACGTCTTTTTGTACGATCCTGTTGTGCTTCCTAAGATGAACAAACAAATACCTCTTGCCAGTCATACATGTTATGGTTCCAGCCGTACTTGTTTAAATATTGTTTAAAATCTGTTTACTCATGTTGACCAAGTTATTCATGTTACTCTCATTGTTTTCTCTAATGTACAATATAAGTTAATTGTGAGCCTGTACTCTTACCTCAGATTTATAGCAGGCATCCATGCTATCCTTAATTCCTCATTAACCTCTGAGGAATGGACTCTCATCCTACAGGTGGCCAGAGACCATACAGACCAACATCGCCTAGTTGACCAATCTCTTGCCAGAAGTGGTTACAGGAAGTGGGTGGACACCACAGTGACCTCAGCCAGAGATCTGGCACGCCCCGAAGGCAGCCAAGGCCACATATGGGTCAGTGATGGACAAAGGCCAACATTCCCTGTCCTATCAGGACCCAAGCAGGGCTGACGCCAGCACCCATGTCAGAGGGGGTAGAAAACCTTTGTCTCCGCTACCCAGCTTGTCTTTCCCACTTGTGGTTCTCTCCTCTCCTGTTCATTGCTCTACCGCCCAGGAAAGGGCCAGGAACGGACTTCTCTTGGCATAATAAAGGCCTGTTTGTACTTGGCTGGTATTTTCTTTTTTTGGGTGGTCAACAGATCTAACAGCAACATTTAAACATTTACTTTTTAAAGATTTATTTATTTTTATTGAAAGGCAGATTTACAAAGAAATAAGGACAGACACAGTGAGCAAAACAGATCTTCCATCCACTGGTTCACTCCCGAAATGATCACAATGGTGGGAGCTGGGCTAGTCAAAGCCAGCCAAGTGCCTTCTTTTAGGTCCCTTATGTGGATCCAGGGACCCAGACATTTGTCTATCTCTCACTATTTTCCAGACAGATCAACCGGGAGCTGTATGAGAAGTGGAGCAGCTGGGACTCCAACCAATGGACCTATGGGATGGCAGCACCACAGGCAGAGGCTTAACTCACTATACCATGATGTCAGCTCTATACTGTCTGTCTATCTATCTATCTATAGAAAGGGCACTGCCACTTGCTGAATCACTCTGCAAATGCCAATTATGGTGAGGACTGTGTTGTGACTAAAACCCAGACCTGGATCTCAATTCAGCTCTCCCAGATAGGCTCAGGAGCCCAATTACTTTTAGCATCATCACTGCCTTCTAGTTTCTGCATCCACAGGAAGTTGGAGACAGGCGTCAGGACCACATATCCAACCCAGGCACTCTGGCATAGAATACAGACATGCTAATCAACATTTCAACCACTTGGCCAAACTTCAAGGTTGGAAGCTGTTCATTTTATTATTTTATTTTATTTTATTTTATTTTATTTTATTTTATTTTATTTTGTTTTATTTTATTTTATTTTATTTTATTTTATTTTATTTTATTTTATTTTATTTTATTTTATTTTATTTTATTTTATTTGTGTATAAAATGCTGGTGGACACAGTGCAATGGCTCAGTGGCTAAATCCTGGACTTGACTGTGCTGGCATCCCATTTGGGCACTACTTTGTGTCCTGGCTGCTCCGCTTCCCATTCAGCTCCATGCTTGTGGCCTGGGAAAGCAGTGAAGGACAGCCCGAAGCTTTGGGACCCAGAACCTGGATGGAAAACCTGGAAAAAGCTCCTGGCTTTGGATTGGCTCAGCTCCAGTTGTTGCGGCCACTTGGGGAGTGAACCAGCAGATAGAAGATCTCTCTGTATTCTCTTCTCTGTAAATCTACCTTTACAACAAAAAAATATTTTTAAAAGTGCTGGTGTTCTTACATTCAATGTCATATAATACAAATATTGCCTAATTTTAGAGTGATCTTTTAAATTAACTTGTAAAATGTTTTGAAAATCTCTTATTGATTTGAAGGTTAAAGCTATTGAAAGACAGGGAGATGCTGCATCCACTGACTCACATCCCAAAAAGCTTCAATGGCCAGGGATGGGGCATTCCAAAGCCAGGAACCTGGAGCTCCATCTGGTTCTCCCAAGTGGGTGGCAGTGGCCCAAGGACTTAAGCCATCCTTCACTGCTTTCCCAGAGGCATTACTAAGGAGCTGGATCAGAAGTGGAGCAGCTGGGTCTTGAACTGGCCCCTTTGAAAAAAATGTTTACTTAACTTAAAAATATTTGTTTTAAATAGTAAAATCATTTTTATTGTTAAAATTGCAAATAATTTTTGTTTTACACTACATAAATTTTTCAATGTTCAACCCAAAGCTTCTAGAGGATAGTTCTCCAACATGAAGGTGGGTTTTGTTTGGTTGTTGTTGTTTTTTCAGTAACAACGGGACAGAGTTCAACCGGGGGACATACTAGCAGAGTCCATTTTCCCCAACAAGCTTCCCTTCAGAACCCTGGCATCAGTTTTCATAAGCAATCACTTCACACAGCTGTTCTGGAAGGAAAATCTGCTAGTGGCTTTCTACACTTGCTCTCCTGGGTCACATGAAACCACAGTCCACAACGATTCAGTGACAATCTGCTGTGATGACTTGCACCACTCATGGCAAACAACACTGAGAGCAGTGTCGGCCGGGGTCTCAGCAGAACCCCCACTCGAAACATCCATGGAGTCACCTGTTGTCTCACTTTGGCAGTTGCTGTCAATGGCGCCTGTCCAGAGCTGTGGTCTGCTTTCCCAGGCTGGCCATCACCCGGGTCAGGCAGGGTGATTGGGTTTTCACAGATGCCCATCTCATTAAACAAACATGACAGAGAGGTCGTGCTGAGCAGAGAGGATGTGGAGATGCAGTGCAGAGTAGCTGCCCTCCTCCCCGAAGCATGGACAGGGGCAATGCTGTGGCCATTCTTTCTGTAAGGACCCCCATGACATGAAAGATGCCACCCACTCTGCTACACCTGCTCCTTCGGCTGCTGTTACGCAGGGAAAGCCTCTCTATTATGCAGACACCTTGAGCTTCTTGGCCTTGAGCATGGGATGCAGAGAGATCTTGAAGGCTGTTTTGCATGTGGTGCACATGGGGCTGAAATTACAGAATATGGATGGGCACACACAACATATGTAGCTAATCTTTTCTTATTTATTTATTTTGATTGGAAAGGCAGATATACAGAGAGGAGGAGAGACAGAAAGGAAGATTTTTCCGTCCGATGATTCACTCTGCAAGTGAACGCAATGGCCAGTGCTGAATCGATCTGAAGCCAGGAGCCAGGAGCTCTTCTGGGTCTCCCACGCGGGTGCAGGGTCCCAAGGCTTTGGGCCGTCCTTGACTGTGTTCCCAGGCCACAAGCAGGGAGCTGGATGGGAAGTGGGGCCGCTGGGATTAGAGCCGATGACTGTATGGGATCCTGGCACGTGCAAGGCGAGGACTTTAGCCACTACGCTATCGCGCCAGGCCCACATAGCCAATCTTGATGCAGTTTTCATGAAAGAAGCAAGCAGCCCTGTAGTCAACCTGGACAGGGGTGACAGGATTAACTGCAACCTTTGATCATGATCCAGAAGAAAAACCCCCAGGAGGCACTGCAGGAGGGACGGTATCTGAGGCACCTTGAGGTACAGTCTCCGGTGATGTCACAAGCCTGTTGGAGGAGTCCCGAGTCGGTGTCTAAAACTGCAGGCGTCAATCTGTACTGCAAAGATGACATTCATGAAGTTCAAGTGCTGCAGCACACTCTTCCATGGCCTTAATCACCAGTATCCTGGACTTCATCTCCTGATTACCTTTCACCTCCTTGTTCATTCTGTGAGTATAGCAAAGGGCTTTGGCCAGGAATCATGCCTGTAGGGTTTCTGTATGCTGCCCCTTCAAGTGATTTTTGCTAATTAGATCTTTTTAAAAGATATTTTTTTATTTTTATTGGAAAGTCGAATATACAGAGAGGAGGAGAGACAGGAAGATCTTCTGTCCGATGATTCACTCCCCAAGAAGCCCGATGATTCACTCCCCAAGAAGCCCCAGTGGCCAGAGCTGTGCTAATCCGAAGCCAGGAGCCTCTTTCGGGTCTCCCACGTGGATGTAAGGTCCCAAGGCTTTGGACCATCTGTGATGGCTCATGATGGCTTTCCCAGACCACAGCCAGGGTACTGGAAGGGAAGCGGGGCAGCCGGGTTGCCCATTTGGGATCCCGTTGCTGTGCACAATGAGGACTTTAGCTGCTAGGCTACTGAGCCAGGCCCGGTCATTAGGTCTTTATTCTCTTCTGCAATAACTTCATTCGCTACCATTAACAGTTCATATTTTCCCTCTTTACTTCCAGAAGGGTTAAATTCAGCAGGTGGTTTGCCAGGGTCTCCAATAAAGTCTCCAGCTCTGCCATTCTTCTCGAGATATAAGAATCGGCTTTCCTGAATGTGACTAGCAATCACAGCAAGCTTGGTGGAGTGGTTCATGAACAGAGAGGAATTTCCTAGCACCATCACAGCATCTATGCATTTGGACAAGGTAAACTGAGACTCCTTCAAGGTTTGCTTCCCCCACTGTATTGGGTTCATATTAATGATGATAATCAAAAAATTTAGTTCATTTTCATCCCATACCATGGCTGCCCAGCACCTCCTAAAAATATTTTAAAGATTTACTTGTTTTTCTGGGAAAGACAGACTTACAGAAAAAAAGGAAAGGTAGAGAGAAAGATCTACTGTCCTCTGATTTACTCCCCAATTGGGCACCACGGCAGGAGCTGAACCGATCTGAAGTCAGGAGCCAGGAACTTCTGGATCTCCAACTTGGGTGCAGGATCCCAAAGCCTTGGGCCATCCTTGACTGCTTTCCCAGGCCACAAGATAGGAGCTGAGTGTGCAGTGGAACAGCTGAGACAGGAACTGGCACCCATATGGGATCCAGGCGCTTGCAAAGTGAGGTTTTAGCTATTGAGTCACATCACCATGCCCAAGCAGACCCTTTTTAAAGTTAAAAGTGGGCAGGAGGAAGAGCCTAATTAAATGAAATTGAATCTTATTTTCCCTCTCCCTGTCTGAACACTGATTCCAGGATCTACTCCTTTAAAAAAAACTACTTGAAAGTCACAGAGATAGAGATGGTTCACTCCTGCAAATGTCCGTAGTGACTCTGGGCAGTGTCAGGCAGGACCAGGAGCCAGGCACTCCACAGCTGTGTTCCATGTGGGAAGCCGGGAATGAAATACCTGAAGTCAGTTGTTGTCCCCCGCCCTCCCCAAAGTGTGATTGCCAGGCAGCTGGAATCTGGGGCACGAACTCATTTGGCATGCGGCCCCAAGAGAGGGCCATTTTTACTAAAAACGGGTGTCAATAAAACATGCATACTGATTTTATTTGTTCAGCAGTATTGGTATGTTGTGCTTGTCTTTGGGTCTCCCAATCAAGATTTGGAAAGAAATTCTAAATCCTCGGAAAGCAGAAAGTTTTTTTTTTTTTTTTTTGGTAGAGACTTATCTGTTTATTTTTATTCAAAGTTGGATTTACAGAGAGAGAGGGACAGAGATACTCCTTCTGTAAGTTTACACACCCAAGATGAACTCAAAGGCGGCGGGGAGCGGGGGGAGGGAATGGGAGGGTGGGACGGTCCTCTGGGCTGGGCGAGCTAGGGCGGGGCCAAACCATAGCTAGGACCCAGAAGTTTCATCTGAGTTTCCCACGTGAGTGATAGGGGACTCTAGCACCTGGGCTAAGTATCTCCCCTGCTTTCCCAGTCCATCAGAAGGGGGTGGATAGGAAGTGGAGCAGAAGGGATTCAGTCAGTTGCGCATAATGAAAGCTGGTCATGCAGGCGACGCTAAGCCACAACACCAGCTTCACAAGAAGCACAATTTAAACTCAATGATAGAAAGTGTTATCTAAGGTAAAGTAAGGTAAAGTAAGCGAAATGTCGTCCTCAAAACCCGTCTTTCGAGCTGAGAAACCCTGGCAGCTACTTTGTATGCCGGGATTTGTAGTCCCAAAAGAGTCATTTCTAGTCAAGATGGCGGAGTGCCAATGACGCGCACAGGGCGGGTCCCGAGGGAGTCTGAGTCACGAGGGGATTGGACAACGCTGGGGTTCGGCAGTCAGGAAGTAAAGACCAGGTGTTAAAAACCTTTCCACTGAAGGAAGCCGCGCGTCCTAAAATCTCGCGATATCCCGCCGGGACCCAATTGGAACGCGGGTCCTGGCTTATCACTAGGGGCGTTTATGGGGGGGCGGAGTCATGATGGGAAGCTGCCCGGGAGTCGTAGGTACCCGGCGTAGCGGCATTTGAGATTCGACGGAGGTTCTTTGGGGCATAACTGTGGCCATGAAGGAAGAGAAGGACTATAGGCCTAAGGAGAAGCGAGTAACCCTGTTGACCCCCCAAGGAGCTACAAGCAGCGGCGGCGGGACTTCGGGGGACTACGGCAAAGGGGACGACAAGCAAGATCGCAATAAAGAGAAGAAAGAGGCGCTCAGCAAGGTGTCGGCCGGGCTCTTGGCCCGGGAGAGGGCGGGACGGGTCCGTTGCTTGTGAAGTAGGGCCGGGAATGGGGCTGCCCTGTGGCTCTCACTGGTTCTCTCTGTGTCTTGGACCTGAATGAAAATCACCTCGCGGTCTGCTCGCCCGAGATGGGGCGGGGGCGGGCTGGGAAGTCCAGAAAGCAAAGACTCCCACGACGTGAAGGGTTTAGGTCAGCGCAGCGTTGTAATAATTGAAACGGGTTGCCGAAATAAAGAAAACGAGGAATTAAAAGATGGGTTGGGGAGGATTAGCAAATAGTGAAGAGGGAACCGCAGCGGTGCTGGTTACAATGTTAATGGAGGTAACTTGGAGGGAGGGCGGGGGGCTCGGAATTCAAGGAAGATCTAGAGCATCCTATTTGGAGAGCCATGGTTGGTTTTTGTTCCGATGGGGGTCCTCATTAGCGCTTTGAATTCTTTAAGCCGACTCGGCAATGATTCTGTTTTAGGATGTGTTTGGCGGGAGAGAAATGTTACTAAATCGAGATTTGGTGCGTTCTGAAAGACTAGAGTTGGCTTACTAACGTTTGGCCACTCAAACTCTGGCTACGTGGGGGATAGAAAATGATGCGCAAACCTGGTAAATGTCGGGAATGCAGGCTGAGAGCATAAGGTGGGATTTTCTTTGCTGCAAGTCATTCTTATTTCCCAGAGTTTTTAAAAATCATGACACTATCCTGATAATTCGGGCACTGAACTGCTGAGTTTTCAAAGTTTTCCTATGTGCTTTGCTATTCTACGGACCAGTTTTCTTCACGGATGATGATTCTTTCAGGTCTGATGAAAATTTTACGCACTGATTTTATTTTCCTTATTTATTCCCTAAGGTGGTAATTCGAAGATTACCTCCCACTTTGACCAAGGAACAACTTCAGGAACATCTTCAGCCTATGCCTGAGCATGATTATTTTGAATTTTTTTCTAATGATACTAGGTAAAACGGAAGAGGGAGGGGTAAATGACAAAGATTTCTTCAATTCTTTTATCCTAATCTTTTCCATTTGAGTTTTGAATCAGTCTCTTTAATATGTACCTGCTTGTAATTCAGCTAGACACCTGCAAGCCTATTTACATAATTGCTTTCCTCTCTGCAGTCTGTATCCTCATATGTATGCCAGAGCATACATCAACTTTAAAAACCAAGAGGACATTATTTTGTTCAGGGATCGGTTTGATGGTTATGTATTCCTTGACAATAAAGGTGAGTGCTCACAAGGGAAGTAGAGGGTGGCTGGCTGTATTATTTTTATGTTTAAGATGACATGCACATCACCGTGTTGTCTCTGTGGCTTCCTCCTGGGTGGCTTCTGTAAATCGTGAGTGAAAAATTGTGCAATATTTAGAGTTTTACAGATTGGATAAGGTCATTGCAGTCTTCGAGACATGTGACTTTTCACAGCTTTTAGGTATTTCTATTAAACCGGTTTTCAGTTTGATCAACTGAATGAAGGTGCCACTGTTTTCTCCTGGTGTAACCAGCGGTTTTGCCTTGGTTTAGATCTGTTGTTTTGACTATTTCGTTTCAGCAACAGTAGTGATAAATGACTTTAAACTTGTGTGAAAAGTTTTAAGTATTTACTTCTCTTCTTGCTTCAAGGACCAACATTTGTTTAATTATTTAATTTGGATCATGTAGGTCAGTAGTTCCAGTGGCATACTGTTTCATATTCTCACAAAGTTTTATGGGATAAAATTAAAAGGTCAGACTTGATCTCGTACTTTGTGGCCAGGTTGGTCACAGGGGAATGCTGCCCCAGGCTTTCTGTTTAGTATCTGCTGCATACAATCTTCATCCAGAGAATTTAAGCAGCTGCCATTTGCTTTTGTTTTGTTTTTGACTTTTTAATCATAAGCACATGACCTGATTGTTTAGGTTTGTATTTTCAGTATTACTTTGGTAAAAATTAAATCCTTGTCAGGGAATATGCCTGTAAAAATAAGAACAGAGCTGTTTTTCCATTTCTACTTTCTTTGGTAGAGAGCAATGATTTCCTCCTTATTTACCTTAGAGATGTGAATCATGTTGAACTTTTGTGTTTATTTTTATAGTCTTTGCACATAAAACAAGTGATGACTTGTCAATTTCGTCTCTATTCATTTGAACTTATGTACTTTCACTTTATGGTTTTGTCACCAAATACTTGGACAACCACTTTCTCTAAACTTATAGGGTTTTTTCCTTCTGAATAATTTATTAATTTAGTCTGCTGTTATAAAATTATTCTTTTTGAAAATAGTGATTTTTGTTAACAGTTGTCATTAAAAAAAAAAGGTCTGACTCCTTAGCATGGTAGTCAGAGTCCGTCATAGTCTGCCTTTAGTTCTGTCTTGCCAGGCGTATCTTACACCACCCCTGTTTCAGCCTGATTTATCTATTCTATCCTTTCTCCGAGGTCTCATGGCTGTGAAGCTTTTGTATTGCTGGATTTACTGGGATACCTAAAATCAGAATTACTTTGGAATTCATTCTGATCAGCTGGAGTTATTTTATTCTGCTTTACATCTACAATGAAAATTAGGCTTCATTTTGCATATCAAAAACAATCACACTTTAGAAGTTACATCTTAAGTGAATATTTCACTTCCCTCCTAAGTCTTCACTATGTTACCAGTGTGAATTTTGAGCTTCTTTTGTAGCATTATTGGTTGTAATTGTGGCTGTATGCTGCAAGCTATTTGGGAAACCCAATTCAGATAGCAGCTGTGAAAGGAGACCTAGAAGGCAGTGAGTGGATTACATTGTATCCATTTTTGACATTTCCTTTTTCATAAAAGTAACTTTTTTTCTAAACAGGTCAGGAATATCCTGCTATAGTAGAATTTGCACCTTTTCAAAAGGCTGCCAAAAAGAAGACTAAGAAAAGAGATACGAAAGTTGGAACTATTGATGATGGTATGGTACAATTCTAGTTATAGTATGCTATCGCTATGACCTTTTTAAAAAAAAATATTTATTTATTTTTATTGGAAAAGAAAGGAGAGACAAAGATCTTCTGCCCGCTGGTTTACTTCCCAAATGGCCACAGTGCGTGGAGCTGAACAAGTCCAAAGCCAGCGGCCAGGAGCTTCTTCCGGGTCTCCCACATGGGCACAGGGTCCCAAGGGTTTGGGCTATCTTCCACTGCCTTCCCCGGCCACAGGCAGGGAGCTGGGCCAGAAGTGAGGCAGCCGGGACACAAAGTGGTGCCCATATGGTATCTCGGTGTTTACAAGAGGAGGAATAGCCAATTTGAGCCATTGTGCCAGGCCTGCTATGAGCTTTTTAAAAATAGTATCTTGGCTGGGGGCCAGTGCTGTAACTTAGCAAGTAAGCTAAGTGCCAGCAGTGCCTGCAGTTCTGGGAACCCATATGAGTGCTGGTTAGAATCCTGACTGTTCCACTTCTGATCCAGCTCCCTGCTAATGGCTTGGGAAAGCAGTGGAGCATGACCCATGTGCTTGGGTCCCTACACCCACGTAGGAAACTCTGAAGAAGCTCCTGGTTTTGGACCAGAGTAAATCTGTGTCTCCTTCTCTTTTTGTAACTCTACTTTTCACATAAAAATAAATAAATTTTTTAAAATAACAATGATAATACTTTGGAATAGGTGACGTGGCCCAGTGGGTTAAGCTGCTATTTGGGTTGACCTCATCCAGCTTCCTGGGAAGCAGCAGATGATGTTTCAAGTACTTGGATCCCTGCTACCCAGAGTGCTAGACCAGTCCGGAGTTCCTGGCTCCTGGCTGAAGTGTGGTCTGGCCCTAGCTGTTGTGGGTGCATGGGAAATGAACCAATAGATGAAAGATTCTTGCTCTTGTTCTCTTTCTTTATTCTTTCAAGTAGATGAAAATAAATAAAGTACTTTAAATAGGGCCCAATATTTGGTATTGTTTTAAAAAATTATTTACTTGACAAGCAGAGTTAGATACAGAGAGCTCTTCCATCTGCTGGTCACTCCTCACATGGCTGTAATGGCCAGGACTGGACCAGGACAAAGCCAGGAGGTTCATGAGGGTCTCCCAAGTCTGAAGGTTTCTGCTATTTGAGAAAATGCCCATACCTAAACAGCATCATACAAAGTAAAGTGATCACTCCTATTTTCTAGGCTTTCAGTATTCAGTTAATTATAGACATAGTAATTCAATTGAACACAAACATAGGAAGTGAAAAACTGAAATGATTGACACTGAAAATAAACTACCTTCAGATTTTGAGATATTTAACATTATGCTGTCAGGTTAGACAACTGTTGCTTAACTCTTGTTATCTTGGGTGTGAAATTAGCTCGAATATTTTTTAAAGATTTATGTATTTTCATTGGAAAGGAGATTTACAGAGTGAAGAAGAGACAGAAATAAAAAAAAAATGTTCTGCTGGTTCACTCCCCAAATGATTGCAACAGCCAGAGCTAGGATGATCTGAAGCCAAGAGCCAGGGTGCCCAGCCATAAAGCAGGGAGCTGGCTCAGAATTGGAGCAGCCGGGACTTGAACTGGTGGCCAAAATTGATGCCAGCATCACATAATTGAAGATTAGCTCACTGAGCCACTGTGCTGGCCCCTGAATCTTGGCTGTTGTGCTTTGATTCAGCTGTTTGCTAATGTGCCTGGGCAAGCAACAAAGGATGGTCTAAGTACTTGTGTAAGGGCCATCCATGTGGGAAATCATGGAGCTCCAGATTTCTGAATTCAGCCTGGCCCAGACCTGTGGCCATTTTGGGGGTGAACCCATGGATGAAAGATCTCTATTTCTCTGTCTCCTCTCTGTAATTCTGCCTTTCCAACAAAAATAAATCTTTAAAAAGAACAGTATATTGGGCCTGGTGCAATGGCCTAGCGGCTAAAGTCCTCTCCTTGAATGCCCCGTAGTCCCATATGGGTGCTGGTTCTAATTCCGGCTGCTCCACTTCCCATCCAGCTCCCTGCTTGTGGCCTGGGAAAGCAGTCGAGAACGGCCCAATGTATTGGGACCCTGCACCCATGTGGGAGACCTGGAGGAGATTCCTGGCTCCTGGCTTCGGATTGGCGCAGCACCGGCCATTGCGTTCACTTGTGGAGTGAATCATCAGACAGTAGATCGTCCTCTCTCCCCTCCTCTCTGTATATCTACCTTTCCAATAAAAATAAATAATTTTTTTAAAAAGAGCAGTATATAGATTTGGATGTGTAACCTTTCTGATGGCAGAAGTATCCAGGAGAAAACTTCTGGAATTACTGTCACTTCCAGTGCCACATCTAGGATTTCTCCCCTGATTTATCTTTTTTGGAACATATTTTTTGTTAATCTAAAATAAAGTATATTCATACAGGAATTGTTAAATACTTTACCTAGTACTCTCAGAACGTTCCATAGTTGTCCCTAGGTTAGTATGGGCAGTGGCTAAGGGCCTACGACTGCGGACCAACCACTGTACCATGGGCATGCCATATGCATGCCAGTTCTATTCCCAATTGCTTTGCTTCCTGTCCAGCTACCTCCTTTTTCTTGTGGAAAGTAGCACAAAATAGCCCAGTTACTTGGGCCCCTGCTACCCACATTAGAGACCCCTGTGAATGAAGTGTTTGGCTGTAAGCTTAAGCCTGGCACAGCCCTGGCTGTTGTTGGCATTTGGGAAGTGAACCAGCAGATGAAAGCTAACTCTGTATAGCTCTTTAAGATTTATATACTTTTTATTGGAAAGGCAGATTTACAGAGAAAAGGAAAGGCAGAAAGATCTTCCATCTGCTGGTTCATTCCCCAAATGGACACAACTGCCAGAGTTGAGCCAGTCTGAAGCCAGCAGCTGGGAGCTTCTTCCGGGTCTCCCACTCGGGTACAGGGTCCCAAGGCTTTGGGCCATCCTCAACTGCTTTCCCAGGCCACAAGCAGGGAACTGGATGGGAAGTGGAGCCAGGACAGGAACTACTGCCTGTATGGGATCCTGGCGCGTGCAAGGCAAGGACTTTAGCCACTAGGCTGCTGTGCCAGGCCCAAGATTTATTTATTTTTATTAGAAAGGCAGATTTGTAGAGAGAAGGAGAGACAGAGCCAAAGATCTTCCATTATCTGGTTCACTCCCCAATTTGCTGCAATGGCTGGAGCTGAGCTGATCTGAAGCCAAGAGCTTCTTTTTAGTCTCCCACGTGGGTGCAGGGTCCCAAGGCTTAGAGCCATCCTCAACTGCTTTCCCAGGCCACAGGCAGGGAGCTGGATGGGAAGTGGAACAGCTGAGACACAATCTGGCACTCGTATGGGATGCTGGCACTTGTGAGGGGAGGATTAACTAATTGAGCCATTGTGCCAGGCCCTCTATATAGCTATTGCCCTTTCTCTCTCTCTCTCCCTCTCTCTCTCTCTCCCCCTCTTATTTGCCCTTCAAATAAATAAAACCCAAAAAGTAAAATAATTAAACTATAATGCCATTGGTGGTTCTGTTATGATGTATGGTGTTTCGTTTTTCCTGACCCCCATATTATACCAAACCTCTGTGGATACTGGCAGCGGCATTTCTATATGTGATCATTTAAGGCCTAAATAATCTATCTTACAATTATGCCGTGGTTCGTTTTTAAATCTTCTATGAAATACACACTTAAGTATCCTATATACTATTTGTCCTTTTTTTAAAGTCTACTATACTTTCTGGTTCCTTGAACACTTTTTTAGATCCGGAATATAGAAAATTTTTGGAAAGTTATGCCACAGACAATGAGAAAATGACATCCACTCCAGAGACACTGCTAGAGGAAATAGAAGCAAAAAATAGAGAATTAATAGGTAAGTGGGCAAAAGGAATTAGGGGACTGGTATTTCATCGTTTTTTGATAGTTAAATCTGTCTCATGCTTGCAGCACTTGCTAGCTGTGTGATCCTGGACAAGTCACAAAATTTGTTGTAGATTGTTCTTCTGCTGGAAAATGCAGATGATAATCTCACAGGATTTTCTCACAGGATTATGAGAGTGCCTTGATAGGATGGGACAAATTCTCCATGACCTCTTTCAAGTCACACAAATGTAATAGAAGTGTAAAAGCTTTGAAGAGTGATAGGAGGTGTAAGCCTTTTGAAGATCATTTGATACTTCCTAGTAATGAAAGTTAATAGTTATAAAAAAAAAAAACTTTTGACCTGATAATACAAAACAAAAAAAGGAATTCACACCAAAAAAAAAAAAAAAAGGAATTTCACAAAAGTGAAAACCTCTTGAGAAATTCTAGCTTGGATATGAATAAAAGTAATAGGCGTTACAACCTATAGGATTAGTAACTAAACGCTAGTAAAGTCTGACCCAAGATTTCCACTCCTAGGATATCAAAAACAAGTATGTACTCAGAATGATAGTTATTAGAGCGAATAGCATTGTTTACAATGTTGAAAATGAAGTTGAAATATTATTCTCTAATATTCTTTGATTTTTAAATTATGGATAAAATAGTTAAGTTCCTTTCTGGTAACTTTCTTAGAATGAACCTCCAGAAGCAGAATTATGAGATCAAAAGGGTTTGATCATTTTGGTCTCTTCCCCCCCAGTTTCCTTCCAATAAGTAAAACAAGTGAATGTTCTTTGTACTTAATTCTTACTAACTGGAATTACTCTTTTAAAAATTGTTTCATTGTCTTAATTTTGATTTCTTCACTTTCTAAGAAGCTTTTAAACCTGTGTTATTAAAATGGGATACAGTAAAAACTACTTCCCAATAATACAATTGTTACTTTCTTGTTAAGGGGTGTAGTTTTCCCACCTTGGGTGGATGGCAGGGAATGTCAGAAAATGGAATCCTTGATACAGGATGATGAGTATTATTAATAATCTGTTTACATTTATGTAGCTAAAAAGACAACCCCACTTTTGAGCTTCCTGAAAAACAAGCAGGTAAACCTTTTGTTTTTATGGTTCTTTGAATACTTTCATTGGTTCACATTCTATAAATACCCTACCATTATTCATTAAGGATTGGGCTCATAAGTCTCACTCTCTGATCCTCTATTTCACTGTAGTTACTGGACTTGGAGTTCACTCTGCAAACCTGGACAGGCTTTAGTTTATCCCAGAGACCTTGCCTTGATATTCTGAAAACCCCTGGAAATAATCTCAAGGCAGCAGGAGAAGGCTGACCTTAGCAGGTCCTTGTCTTCATTCTCTGTCCCTTTCTGGTGGGGTGGAGATTAAGGAGGATATAGATGATCTAGTTTAATGGGAGTCCACTCCACCTTTGGGATTGATGGGGTTTTTCATGAAGATTATCTTATTTGAAGGTTTGTGTTACTGTTTCTTTTTAGAGAATGAGAGAAGAAAAGAGAGAAGAAAGAAGACGGCGAGAAATAGAAAGAAAACGGCAAAGGGAAGAAGAGAGAAGAAAGTGGAAGGAAGAAGAGAAACGAAAAAGGAAAGATATAGAAAAGCTGAAGAAGATAGACAGAGTTCCCGAAAGGGATAAATTAAGGGATGAACCAAAGATAAAGGTATGAAAAAGTATTTAAATTGACTGCATGCTGCTGCAAATTGCATGTATCCACATCTTTAAATACGCATGCATCTTGTGTTGATGTAAATGAGGTATCTGCTTTGTTTTCATACTTTTTTGGGGGAGGGGTAGACTCACAGAAATCTTTCTTGTGATATAATTCATATTTTTGAAATTTAAGATCACTTGATCACTTAAAAGGAGTAAGTAGTTTACATGAGGTTATCGTTTCTTTAGTGCCAATCTTTGTTCTTTTTATCATTGACCATGTTCGATTTTTAGATTATTCTTTCAGTTCGTACTAAATGAGGGCTTAGGACTGGCTGGCATGAATTATGGGTTTTATTCAGCTTTTCCTTCATAATTGATACATGAAGTTGCCTCATCTGTTTGTTTTCCACTGTCTTCAGGTACACAGGTTTCTGTTACAAGCTGTGAATCAGAAAAATGTAAGGACCAAGTACATGATACAGATCACCTAGTATCATGTAACACACGCAGGTCTTAGCTAATAAGTCCTTTCGGTGGTGGTGGTGGTAGTGTTATCTATTGAAATCTCTTTCAAATTGACTTAAGTCTTCCTAAAAGCTGAGCTACTTTAAATTTCCTACTTGAAGAGGAAGCCCAGGTGACTTCCTGATGCTCTGCTGTGAACCTAGAAGCTTCAATGACATTCAGCCAGAGGATAACCATACCTGTATAGCTTGTTCTGTTCTTCGCATATGCCTCTCCTATCTGGCTGCCTTGCAGGAGGCCCGGGGATAGATACAGTCCGCGTAATGTGCTTTTCCTTGTTCCCCACTTATGGCATCGAGCCATAAGTCTGAGCCAAAGAGTCAGATTAATGCATTGCATGTAGGTAGAGGAAAACTTGTAGAAAGTTCTCAACCTTGCTGCTTCCCTTCTGAGGGCATGGCTTGAGCGGCCCTTGCTCCCAGTGGACTACTAAGGAAGTACTAGTACCTGGTATGAGGGCTCATCAAAAAAGTTTATGGAACATGCATATTATGAAACAAAAACTGAATACATTTCAAAAATTTGTTTGCACTCAAGTTTTTTCTTTTTTTTAATTGGAAAGGCAGATTTACAGAGAAGGAGAGGAATATCTTCCGTCTGTTGGTTCACTCTCCAAATGGCCATAAAGGCTGGAGCTGAGCCAATTTGAAGCCAGGATCCAGAAGCTTCTTCTGGGTCTCCCACACAGGTGCAGTGTCCCAAGGCTTTGGGCCATCCCCTACTGCTTTCCCAGGCCATAAGCAGGGAGCTGGATGAGAAGTAGATTAGCTGGGACACAAACTGGTGCCCATATGGGGTGCTGGTATTTTCATGCGGAGGATTAGCCTGTTGAGATGCTGTGCCAGCCCCTCAAACACTTTTTAATTCTACCTTTCCACCAACTTTTTGAAGTACCTTTGACTTTAGTGAAAATCAGAGAAAATCTCACAGAGATAATGGTGGAATCTTTTACCCCCTGAAAACTCAGCTGTTTATTTCGCTCGGGTCCTTGGGTCTCCATAGAGCTCATTATTGATGATAACTGCCTTGGTGGGGCATGAGGGATTCCTTCCTCAATTTGTAGGATTATCTCCACCATGCCAAAAGTGACTTCACTTTCTAACAATCAGCAAGGCAAAAGGTAGAGCCAGCCATGCTAGAGACTCTCATTCAAGTTCTTATTGTATTAATGAACATCTTTGCTTCCAATCTGGATGTTCATTAGAAAAATAAGAACACTTCCAATGAAACCTGCACATGGTATCCTCACTTTACACTGATGCCTTCTTAGTGTCCAGTTTGGACTTGCCATTTGCAGTTACTGCCTGTGTGTCAAAATACTCCATGCTCAAATCTTGTGCTTTCTCTTTTGCTTGGTGACTTGTATGCTGCCTTCACCCTGAGATGAACCTTGAATAACACTTCACTCTGAGACTTCAAATGCTTTTACTTTGCCTAAGAATCTCTCTGACTACTCAGCACTTAGAAGTATTCTAGAGAGATGTGCAGCTTTAATTGGAGAAAGAATGACATTTTAAAATACAGCTATATATGGCATTGAGTTTAGTGTTCCTATTCAGTAGAGATGAAGCTTCACCATTCTGTTAAGACATTTGGACTTTTCGATCAAATGCCAAATAATTCGTCTGTAATGGTAATGCAATTGGCCCATCATGAGTGTGTTATTCTCAGGCTCAAGGCAAAATTCTTCCTGCAATGGATCTCTCCTTTGGTGACCACAAGGTATGTGCCACTCCAAATCCATACTTTATAAAAACAGTTCAACAGTAATGATAGCATTTTAAAGTTCTGGAATATTTCCCAAACATGTCATATTAGTCTGCTGGTTTGTTACAGAAGCATACCTGGAAATATACAATGGTTCACTTAACAGCTGCTTCATTTAAAGCCAAAGGAGTCTTGATCCTATTGCCACAAAGTGATTAAACCACTTCCTTTGAGTGGATAACACTTTCACATTAATAGCATCCTTTTAGTAAATTACTGCTCTTCACGCACTAGTTGTTCACCTGCAAGTTTGAGTTCCTACAGAGATAGGGGGCTTTCTATAATCTAAATGTTAAGTATTTAAGATATTGTTTTCTTGAGTAGAATCAGAAGACAAGTTCTTATCCTTCAACAAAATAGAAATAATCATACTTTCTTTAAAGCTGCTGAAGAAACCAGAGAAGGGAGATGAAAAAGAATTGGACAAAAGAGATAAACCTAAGAAATTGGACAAAGAGAATCTGAATGATGAGCGAGCCAGTGGGCAAAGCTGTACATTACCCAAGCGTTCTGATATTGAATATAAAGATGAAAAGCCAAAGAGGTCAGTAGTCGAGGGCTCTTTGGTGTGCTTCATTTCTGAATGCTGCACTTGCTGCTTTGTCCTCGATTTGTACTGAATGAGTGAGCTGTTTGAGTAGGAGAGAAGGGGGAAGGAGGGTTTCAGATATTTTAATATCTTAATCTAGGTGAATGATTTTTAGTTTCTTTTTTTTTTTTTCTTTTTTTAAGAGCACTAGTATTTTCTACTCTGCTCTAAATGTGTAGCGTCATTGCAGTGGTCAAGTCCCACTCCCAGGGTTCCTGCACTTACGATTCCGAGTGTTCTGAGGGCACATTCTCAGATTTGTTTTTCATGTAGACCTGAAGATGACAGCTGCAGAGACTACAGAGACAGGGATCGGGACTATGAACGCGATCAAGAGCGCATCCTGAGAGAGAGGGAGAGACTGAAGCGGCAAGAAGAAGAGCGCCGTAGGCAGAAAGAGCGTTATGAGAAAGAGAAGGCTTTTAAAAGAAAGGAAGAAGAGATGAAGAAAGAGAAAGAACCACTGCGGGATAAAGGAAAGAAGAATGAAAGTACAGAATCAATAAGCAACTCAGAAAAAACTGAAAAGAAAGAGGAAGTGGTTAAGAGGGATCGCATAAGAAACAAGGTGCTGCTTTTCATTAAACTTGCTTCTTTTCATGAGGAATTTTTCCCTTTTCTTGCAGATATAAAGAGCTAGCTCGTTGTCCATTGTAGAATACTTAAAGGGAAACTTTCATCTGTAACTTTCTATTGTCTTAGACTAGGTCTTTTATTAACTTATTGTGGAAATTACACACTTACATAAGAATGGAGGGAATATAGACTAGTATCCTCACCCAGGTTCAGCAATTATCAACTCTACTCCACTCCTATCCCGACTGGAAGCAAGTCTTAGACAGTTAGGTAGCTTCTTTTCTTTTCTTCCTTCATTTTTAAAGACTTTTATTTTTATTACAAGGTCAGATTTATAGAGAGAAGGAGAAACAGAAAGATCTTCCATCTGCTGGCTCCCCAAGTGGCCACAACAGCCAGGGCTGTGCCGATCCAAAGCCAGGAACCAGGGCCTTCCTCTGGGTCTCCCATGTAGATGCAGGGTTGCAGGGCTTTGGGCCATCCTCCTCTCATTTCCCAGGCCACAAACAGAGCTGTAAGGGAAGTGAAGCCTCTGAGACACGAACTGGTGCCCATATGGGAGCCTGGCATGTGCAAGCCGAGGACTTTAGGCACTTGCCTACTGTGCCAGGCCCAAAAGTAACAGTTCTTTAGCATCCTGTCTACTTAATGTTCAAATTTCCCCAAATATTTTATTAATTTATTTTAGAGGATTTAAACAAGGCTCCAAATTGTATTTGCTTGAAATGTCTCATTAAATTTTCTTTGAATCTAAACAAGTCCTTCATTTTTAAAGATTTAATTATTTGAAAGGTAGAGCAACAAAGAGAGCTCACTCACATCTCTCTTACAGTTCAGTGCCCAAATGCCTGTAACAACTAGGTCTGGGATAGGCCTAAGCCAGGGACCAGAATTTCCATCTTGGTCCCCCTTATAGGCACCAGAGGCCCGAGTAGCTGGGCCGTGTTCCCAAGTGCCTGCTTTCCTAGGCACATTAGCAGGAAGTGGGATGGGAAGCAGAACAGCTAAGACTCTAAACTAACACTCTGACACAGGACACTGGTACTGCACGAGTGCCTTATACTGCTGTGTCACAACACCAGCCTGACGCTCCTTTTGAAATTTTATTTATTTGAAAGGCCGAGAAAGGGACAGAGATCTTTCCCCCATTGATTCACTCCCACAAATACCCCCACAAGAGCCAGGGGTGGGTCAGGCAAAGCTAGGAGCCAGGAACACCATTCAGGTCTCCCACATGAGTAACAGCAACCCAAATACTTGAGCTGTCATCTACTGCCTGCCACAGTGCTGTGCAAACATAGCAGGAATCTGAATCATAAGCAAAGGTGGGACTGTCTTCCAGGTACTCTGATATGGGATGAAGTAGATTTATCCTGTCAAGCTTTTCACCAAGACTGACAGATCACATCCTGTGTTATCATGTAACATTTATCTCCTAAGTGTACTTTAAAAAGTCATTATATTTTGGTCAGGGAATCAGCAAACATGCTCTGTAAAAGATTAGATGGTAAGTATCTTATGCTTTGGGGGCCACAGTGTGTGTAGGACCATCAAGGTTACAAAAACCGGCAGCTCCTGATCTAGGGACTTGAATATATTCACAATTCATTTTTGGGAAGTTCATGAGGGATCTTCAAAAAGTTCATGGAAAATGCGTATTACGTGAACATTATAAATTGCATCAAAATAAGCTTTTTATAAGATTCATTTTATTTTTATTGGAAAATCAGATACACAGAGAGGAAGAGAGACAGAGGAAGATCTTCCATCTGATGATTCACTCCCCAAGTGGCCACAAAGGCCAGAGCCGTGCTGATTTGCAGCCAGGAACCTCTTCTGGGTTTTCCATGTGGGTGCAGGGTCCCAAGGCATTGGGCCGTCCTCGACTGCTTTCCCAGGCCACAAGCAGGGAGCTGGATGGGTAGCAGAGCCGTGGCGATTGGAACTAGCATACATATGGGATCCCGGAGCGTGCAAGGTGAGGGAGGACCTTAACCACTAGGCTACTGTGCTGGGCCCAATCTAATTTCATTTTCCATGAACATTTTGAAGTGCTTTAAGTCCTTGTACTGCCATATGTGGTGTCATACACTTCTAATTGTATCACGCCAGGAAGTATGTGATGTCTGGGTGTCCTTTTCTTTGTGATGTCATAATTAGTCAACAGCCATTGTATTGGGATTATGTAATAGAATGTCCTTGTTCTTGGAAATACAAGTTGAAATATTACTCTCAAATGGGTCTGCAAAATAATATGTGAGCAAATGTGACAACCTGTTAGCAGTTAATGAATATGGGTATTCACTGTACAAATTTTACAAAACACTACTATAGATTGAAACTTTGGGTCCAGCACGATACCTCAACTGGCTAATAATCCTCAGTCTTGTGAGCTTGCATCCCACCTGGGCACGGGTTTCTGTCCCAGCTGCTCCTTCCCATTTAGCTCCCTGCTGATAGCCTGGGAAAGCAACAGAGGACAGCCCAAGTCCTTGGACTCCTGTACCTGTGCGGGAGACCTGGCAAATGCTCCTGGATTTGGATTGGCTTGGCTCTGGCCATTACAGCCATTTGGGGAGTGAAACAGTGGATGGGAAATCTTTCTTTGTCTTTCTCTCTATAAGTCTTCCTTTCCACTAAAAATAAATAAATCTTTAAAAATACATACTTACTTAAAAACTTTTTCCAGGTAAGTTGAAAGCAACAAATGAGTAGGCTTATGTATTTTGTCAGTCTTTCTTAATTTTTGCTCAGTTTCATTATTTCATTGGGAGGGAATAAAAAACTGTGATGTACAAATTCGGTTCACCTGAAAGCAGTTTGCACAAGGAAAAGAAGATGAATCCTTCCTCCTTTCCCTTTCTTTACCAATACTAACAGTGAGGATTTTTTTTTCCCAGCACCTTCTTGAGGTTATTGCTGAGTTCTGTTTTTGTCTTTAATAAGGATTTAGAAATCTTTTATTCTGTTGCAATGTGTTACTAGTTTCTCCTAGTTGGTGTTCACATTGTCTCTTTGTATAGTGGCAGCCCCATCATTTGTTTCTTTGTATATAGGGAGGAGTCTCATCTGTTGTAATATTTTATCTGGTGAAAACAGTGGAATATTTTGCTGGAATTAAATTAAACTAGTGCTTTTAGGGATTTTCATAAATCAGAGAAAAGGGGAAGGTTAGGCGCATGGAATTTTTGGTTGAATTCTTTATTCTTTCTTTTTTTAAGATATATTTATCTTTATTGCAAAGTCAGATATATAGAGAGAAGAGGAGAGACAGAAATATCTTCCGTCCAATGATTCACTCCCCAAGTGACCACAACAGCCGGTGATGCGCCTATCTGAGTCCAGGAACCAGGAGCCAGGAGCTCTTCTGGGTCTCCCACGCAGGTGCAGGGTTCCAAGGCGTTGGGCCATCCTCAACTGCTTTCCCAGGCCACAAGCAGGGAGCTGGATGGGAAGTGGGACTGTCGGGATTAGAACCAGCGCCCATGTTGGGATCCCGGCACATTCAAGGCAAGGCCTTTAGCCGCTAAGCCACGGCACCAGGCCCTTTTTTGTGTTATTTTAAAGATTTATTTATTTAAAGATTTTTATTATTTATTATTTTTATTGAAAAGGAGATCTACAAAGAAGGATCTTCATCTTCTGGTTCATTACCCAAGTGGCCACAACCACGGGAGCTGTGCTGATCTGCAGCCAGGAACCTCTTCTGGGTTTCCCATGCGGGTGCAAGGTCCCAAGGCTTTGGGCCGTCCTCTACTGCTTTCCAAGGCCACAAGGAGGGAGCTGGATGGGAAACAGGGCTGCCGGGATTAGAACTGGTGCCCATATGGGATTCCAGCACGTGCAAGGCAAGGTACTTCAGCCACTAGGCTACCGTGCCAGGCCCTGGTTGAATTCTTAAAATAGGATTATATATCTAAATTTTGCAGGATCATATTGTTAAACCAAACATTATTTTTAGCTAAGAGATACATGATGACTTTCTTGATGCTTTTTTGGGAATCTGAGCTCTAACGTGCCATCTTCTGGGGTGTTATGTTGTACCTGAATCAGAAACAAATGTTTGTAGCAAGTTACCAAGAGTCTGAGCTCATAATATCAGTGATGCAGCCACTGAAGTTTTCACCTTTATTGTTGTCATTCCTTGATTTTACAGCCAGTTTACTTATAGGAAGGGGGGATGGGTGACAGCTAAGATTTCTAAATGTTATTTTAAAAAAACCTAATTGCTTCAATTTGACATAGTTAAGAAAATTAGGTGGTATAGATCTCAAAAATTTACTCTAAGCATATAAAATGCCACTTATGAAATGGTTGTTTTTCTCTGCAGAGAAGAGGACACAAGTGGCAGCTGTTATGTAACATGCCCTCATTTTGGGGGTTTTGTCCTTTTTTTTTTTTGCTGCTGAAAATGCCATGTAAAAAATTAGTAGCACTGTTGTAATATTATTATTACTATTTTAATTCAGTATTACTATTTATTATATTAACATTGCATTTTTAACTTCAGGATCGCCCAGCGATGCAGCTTTACCAACCAGGAGCTCGAAGCCGAAATCGACTTTGCCCCCCCGATGACAGTACCAAGTCTGGAGATTCAGCAATAGACAAAAAGCAGGAAAGTGCTATTAGCCATAGAAAAGAAGGGGGAGAGGAGTGATAAGTCTAAAGGGCCCTAGCTATCCTGACTGTCCAGGCAGCCAAAGAGCACGTATTAAGGAAAGCAGAAGTGCCCTCAGGGCAAAGGAATAGAGAAAGAGAAGGGTGTCGCTGTGCTGGTGGGGTACACTGCAGAGGAGTATGTTTAGAGGTAAAGCAGGAACCCGATTGCAGGCTCAGAATTGGAAGTACAGTTTCACTGTTTTTGCATTTTCTTCAAATTCATTGTAAAGTGTCAAACGTAACGATGAGGACACATGTTGTGATTTGCAGGCAGGAAATGTCAAGTAAGAACTTGATTGTGTGCAACACAAGAAAAAAACAAAAGAGCTGGCTCTAAAAAGGTTAATCCTGCCTTAAATTTTCTTAGCTTGAGTGGAGCAGAGTCACTTTGAACTCTTGTTCAAATCTTGTTATCTTGCATTGTTGGTGATAACTGTTGACTTTGTATAGTGTAGAAGCAGCAAGCATGTAATTGTAGTTCAAGTACAGTGAAGGACTTAACAAATTCTCACTGCAAAAATCTAGCTAGTCATGTTGTATCTATATCTTTTGTCCTAAAACTTTATGATGACTTTTCTGTTTGCTTACCTGAGCTTGACATGAAGAATATTCTGAAACATCTCAGTCTGTCTTCAGCAGTTTTTCTTTTAATAGGTAAAACATAGCCTGTGTTTGGTTCTTGACAGTTCAGTCTTTGTTTTACCTTAGGTCTGGTTCTAAAAGCATACCCTCTCCAGGAAGGAAACTGCACAAATATCTGTTCCTGCTAAAGTAACAGCTTCAAGTCTTAACTTATTTTGTGTTGATGTTAATAAATATCAGCAGCATACAAATATGATACTGTGTGTTTATGACCTTTATTAAATAGCTATTAGTGTTGAGGAAGTAAACTTTTAATATGGATTAACTTCTTCGGAATTTTTTTTTTTATAATCTATTTTATTGTGTTGTTGTTGACAATCTTTTCATAGTTAATTACAGTTAAAGAAAGAAAAAAAAAAGGTTCGGGGGATAGGGAAGTGGGCAATACTATTATGTCCATATTGTTTCCATCTTGTATCTGAGGTAAAGGAGGATATTGAGGGAGAAGCCCCACCCGGTTTCCCGCCCACCCCGAGTCCCGGATGTGGGGCATGCTCTGAGATATGTGCTCGAGTGGTGTTAATAGTTCTCCAGTTATGAATCACTGCCAGTTTCGCTCGATGAGGTCGTCCATTCTTCGGAATTTTGAAAGGGGATGAATGATCATAGTTAGGCATTCAGTAGCATTTTGCTTTTATTTTGTCCACCAGGAAGTGGATCAAATCATGCTTAACTAGAGTTGTTCTGTACAAAGCAAGATGTTGACGACAGCCTTAAACTTCTTAATTGTCTCATGCCAATCAAGGTAGATTTACAAAGACAACAAAATAAAGGTCTTCTGTCTACTGGTTCACTCTCCATCTGGCTATAATGGCCAACCAGCTGGTCCATACTCAGAAGCCTGGAGCTTCTTCAAAGTCTACCACATGGTTGCAGGACCCCAAGTACTTAGGACATCTTTCGCTGCTCTCTCAGGCACATTAACAGGGAACTGGATCACAAATGGAATAACTGGGATTCTTACTGGCACCCATATGGGATATTGGCACCACAGAGGCGCTTCACCTACTATGCTGTGGTATAGGCCCTATGTTCCCTAAGCTTTTAGATAGTATCCTGGGCCCCAGTATGATAGCGTAGTGGCGAAATGCCTTGCACACATTGGGATCCCAGAAGCACACCAGTTTGTGTCTTGGCTGCTCCATTTCCCATCCAGCTCCCTGCTTGTAGCCTCAGAAGGCAATAGAGGATGAACCACAGCCTTTGGACCTTGTATTTGCATGGGAGACCCAGAACAAGCTCCTGGCTCTGACTTTCTGTTGGTTCAGCTCCAGCCATTGGGCCACTTGGGGAGTGAACCAGTGGACGAAAGTTCATCTGTCTTTCCAATAAAAAAATTTTTTTAAAGATTTATTTTTATTACAAAGTCAGATATACAGAGAGGAGGAGAGACAGACAGGAAGATCTTCTGTCCAATGATTCACTCCCCAAGTGACCGCAATGGTCGGTGCTACGCCAATCCGAAGCCGGGAACCAGGAACCTCTTCCAGGTCTCCCACGCGGGTGCAGTGTCCCAAAGCCTTGGGCCATCCTCTTCTGCTTTCCCAGGCCACAAGGGAAGTGGAGCAGCCATGATACAAACAGGCACCCATATGGGATCCCTGTGTGTGCAAGGCAAGGACTTTAGCCACTAAGTTACTATGCCGGACCCAGCCCATCCATTTTTAAATGATCATTGAAGCTATGGGCAGTATTTCATCACTTGTGGAGGGAGAGTAAAGTAAGGACCAATGCAAACCTAAGGCATAGCCCTGAATAACACACTACTGTACAGACAAGGAAATGTAGCCACAGGGACATAGGTTGCCAGAGAGTAAGAGAAAAACCAAAACACTCCGGTGTTACCTAAAAGTTACTTAAGAGAGTACTGCCGGAAGGAGGGAATGGTCAGCAGGGTTGGAAGCTGCTGAGAAGTCAACTGTGATACCCAAGAGTGGCCCTGAGATTCAGTGACTTAGAAATCACTGAGGCTCTGAAATTATGGCAAATGGAAGGCACTGGGTTGAGAGTGGCAAAAACATATGCAACTTTTTAGAGAAGCTTGTGAAAAAATGGAGATCGAGAAATGGTATTCATGAGTAATTACGTGAAACATGAGAAATACTCATTGTGTTGAATGGCCAAAAAGAAAGTTGTAAGAGGAAGAATGACTACCCAAGGAAAGTGATAACCAACAATGTAGGTATCGTGCAAAGGCATGTAGAAATGGAAGCCAAATAGAGGTCAAAGCAGTTGACCTTCGCAGGATAAATGCCCCTCAGCTACCAGTCCTGAATTGGCATTGCATCTGTGCCAACTTGCTCAGCCTGTTGGCAGCCATCTCAAGGCCGTTTTCATGTTGGCACCTCCCTCTTTTCTATTTGCCTTGCCAATCCAGCTCTGAGCAAATCACACTTCCCTACCCCCTTAAATTAACTCCACTTCCTTATTCATTTAGCAAACATTTACTAATATGTGTGCCAGACCCTGGGGGTCAAGGACTCAAATTCTTTGTCCTTCAGGAACTCATGATCCAGTGGTGAAAATAAATAAAAGTAATCAGAGCACAACGCACAAAGTGAGAAGGGTTACATGGCACAGGGTGATGTGGGAGTTGCTAAAGAAAATAAAAACCAGATCAACTGGTGAAGCAAGAAGGCCTTCCCTCCTGCTAACAATTTAAAATTTTATGTCTTATTTGAAACACAGAGAGAGAAAGCTCCAATCGGTTGGTTCATTCCCCATGTTGCAAAGTTGGGAGCCTGGAACTCAATGTAGGTCTCCCACATGCGTAACATGCACCCACTACTTGAGCTAGCATCTGCTGCCTCCCAGGGTACACATCAGCAGGAAGAAAGAATTGCAAGCAGAAAGGGGCATTACCCCAGATACACAATATAGGATGTGGCATCCCAACTAGTGTTTTCACTGCTAGGTCATGGACCTAACTCTAAGTAAATGTTTGTGTTTTTTGGGGGGTGGGGGGCTCATGAAAGGCGAGGACTTTAGCTGCTAGGCTACTGCGCCAAGCTCCATTATCTATATTATGCTATTGGAAAGTCAGATACACAGAGAGGAGTAGAGACAAAGATCTTCCCTCTGCTGATTCATTCCCCAAGTGGCCCCAACAATCAAGGCTGAAATGATCAGAAGCTAGGAACCAGGAGCTTCTTCCAGGTTTCCCATGCGGGTGCAGGGTCCCAAGGCTTTGGGTCATCCTCGACTGCTTTCCCAGGCCACAAGCAGGGAGCTGGATGGAAAGCAGGTTTGCCAGGATTAGAACTGGCAACCATATGGGATCCCATTGTGTGCAAGATGAGGACTTTAGCCGCTAGGCTACTGTGCTGGGCCCAGCCATTTCAATGTTTTTCCTACGCCTCTGGAGGTTTGATATTTAATTTTCATTCATTCAAAAGAATATTTGTTTTTATTTTTTTAAAGATTTATTTATTTTTATTGCAAAGTCAGATATACAGAGAGGAGGAGAGACAGAGAGGAAGATCTTCTGTCCGATGATTCACTCTCCAAATGGCCGCAACGGCTGGTGCGGCGCCAATCTGAAGTCAGGAGCCAGGAACTTCCTTCTGGGTCTCCCAAGGCTTTGGGCCATCCCCGACTGGTTTCCCAGGCCACAAGCAGGGAGCTGGATGGGAAGTGGAGCAGCCGGTGCCCATATGGGATCCTGGCATGTTCAAGGTGAGGACTTTAGCCGCTAGGCCGCCAGGCCACTGACTTATAGGTCTTACAATAGCATCATTTGCTTCAGGGAGATGTTTGATGTTCTTTTTCATTTCTTCAGTGACACATTGCTCATTCAATTGCATGTTATTTAACTTCATGTTTTGTAAATTTTTCTATTTTTCTCTCTGTTGTTGAATTTTTTTACCTTGACAGTTGGATGCTGGATTCTTTGCCAATGTCCATGTCTACAATGTCAGGATACACTTAAATAGCAGAAACATAGAATTATGATTGATTGGGAAGGACTATACTATTGTTTTTTTTTTTAAAGATTTATTCATTTTATTACAGCCAGATATACACAGAGGAGAGACAGAGAGGAAGATCTTTCGTCCAATGGTTCACTCCCCAAGTGAGCCGCAACGGGCCGGTGCTGCGCCAATCCGATGCCGGGAACCTGGAACCTCTTCCGGGTCTCCCACACGGGTGCAGGGTCCCAATGCATTGGGCCATCCTCAACTGCTTTCCCAGGCCACAAGCAGGGAGCTGGATGGGAAGTGGAGCTGCCGGGATTAGAACCGGCGCCCATATGGGATCCCGGGGCTTTTGAGGCGAGGACTTTAGCCGCTAGGCCATGCCGCTGGGCCCGGACTATACTATTGTAATGACACGGGGGAAATTAGTAGGGGAAGGTGGGGATTTGTAGAGGGAGGAAGAGAAATCCCAGAGCATATCAACCTGTATCATGGAATAGTAAAATAATTAAAAAAAAAAAAAGAATAAATGTAGGGCTCAAGTAGTAGCCTAGTGGCTAAAATCCTTGCCTTGTATGCCCTGGATCCACATGGGCGCCAGTGCTAATCCTTGTGGCCCCACTTCCCATCCAGCTCGCTGCCTGTGGCCTGGGAATGCAGGCACCCACGTGGGAGACCCGGATGAAGCTCCCAGCTTCTTGCTTTGGACCAGCCCAGCTCTGGCTGCTGTGCCGATTGCAGGGTAAGTCAGTGGTTGGAACATCCTTCTCTCTCTCTCTCTGCAAATATTCCTTTCAAATAAAAATAATTAATTGTTAAAAATAAGGGTTGGAGGGCCTGGTGGCGTGGCCTAGCGGCTAAAAGTCCTTGCCTTGAACGCGCCAGGATCCCATATGGGCACTGGTTCTAATCCCGGCAGCTCCACTTCCCATCCAGCTCCCTGCTTGTGGCCTGGGAAAGCAGTCGAGGACGGTCCAAAGATTTGGGACCCTGTACGAGTGTGGGAGACCCGGAAGAGGTTCCTGGTTCCCGGCTTCGGATCGGCGCAGCACCGGCCATTGCGGCTCACTTGGGGAGTGAATCATTGGACAGAAGATCTTCTTCTCTGTCTCTCCTCCTCTCTGTACATCCATCTTTCCAATAAAAGTAAATAAATCTTAAAAAAAATAAGGGTTGGAAATCTTTGATGGGAGAGAGAGGAAATGAAACAGGACACCCAGTTAGCTGGCTTAAAGTCATGAAATGGAAACAATACTCCCCCCACTCTGTGTAATACTGTGTACCGACTTGTCAATCTAATGACACCTCCCCCAGGATATGCTCCTCCTCTTCTGGAATAAGGGGTGATATTACATAACCACGCCCTTTGCAGGCTCATTAGAAGCAGGGTAACAGGGAGCACATGTGCTCTCTTCCTGGGGACACGAAATGAAAGCTGAAACATCTCTCTTCCACTTTTCCCCCCTCCCTGCCCACTCCACCCCTGAATATGGCCAGTATGTCTGTGATTTCTTCACAGAAATCTTTATCAATAAAAATTATAGGATGCTATTGTTTGGAATGAAACTCCCGAACTAAGCCCCAAAAGACCAGGTTAACTACCAAAACAGAGTTACTCCCGCTGAAGTTCCTGATGACCAAGATAAAACTAAGCTGTTATCTGCTCCTGCCAGAAGTCTTTAGTGAGATAAGAGCCAGATTTCCTCAGCAGGGTACTTATTACCAGCATGCCTTTCATCTGTACAAAAGGTAACTGGTGTGGGCCACGTCCGGGTAGCCTAGTGACTAAAGTCCTCGTCTTACATGCACCGGGATCCCATATGGGCCCTGCTCGGGCTCCTGGCTTCTGATCGGCACAGCTCTGACCCTTGCGGCCACTTGGGGGGTGAAGCAACGGACGGAAGATCTTCTTCTCTGTCTCTCTCTCCTCTCTGTATATCTACCTTGCCAATAAAAATTTTTAAAAATGGAAGCGCTGCTCAATTCTTAAATCAGAAATAAAGCCAACTAAAATATTGTTTGCCCTTGTCTGCTGAGACTTCACTCAGCAAGTATGTACTGAGTGTACGTAATCTGTGTGAGGCACTGTTCTAAGCTCATGGGATACAGTGCTAAAAAACATCTATCCTGGGCATCTTTTATTGCTGACAAGGGGGACTGGTCTTGTACTTCCTCTGATATTTTCATTAAATGGATTGACATTACAAAAAAAAACCTATCCCTTTATGGAACTTATATTCTAGGTAATAAGTCAGAGTGTGAAAGAGTCAAATACACATTTTCTCAGATAAGCACTATAGAGAATAATAAAGCAGTAGTAGGAGTAAGGAGTGCTGAATGGGGGAATCGGGCTGCAATTACCCCAGAAGGTCATACTAAACAACGAACTAAAGAGGAAAGGCCAGCGCAGTGGCTCAAAAGGCTAATCCCCTACCTGTAATTGCTGGGATCCTTTAGGGGCATCAGTTTGAGTCCTGGCTGCTCCATTTCCAAACCAGCTGCCTACTTATGGACTGAGAAAGCAGTGCTTAGGTCTCTGAACCCACATGGAGGAACTGGAGGAAGCTCTTGGCTCCTATCATTGGATAGACTCAGCTCCAGCCATTGTGGCCACTTTGGGAGTGAACCAGTGGATGGAGGATCTTTCTTTCTCCCTTCTCTCTGTAGATCTGCCTTTCAAATGAAAAATAACAAATAAATATTTTTTAAGAAGAGCTAAATGGACTGATGAAGAAAGCCATGGGGATAGCAAGTAAAATTTAAAGGTTATAGGTAGGGGGAACAGCAACTGCAAAAGCCCTGAGACAGGCACACAACTGGCCAATGCAGCTGAGACAGACTGAATTGAGGACACAAGGAGGAGGAGATGAGGTCAGAGAGGCAAAGTAGAAGGGGTTGATTGTGTATGCCAGTTGTAACGAACTGGATCTTTGCTGGAATGAGATGACAAGCCACTAAGCAGAGAGACATACTTTTATTTTACTTGGCATAGGGAGAGGACAGTGCAGGCACCCCCCTTTTTCTGGTAATTTCTTCAGATGCCCTCAACAGGCAGAGCTGAGTCAAAACCAATGCTGAGAAATCAGAACTCAATACACATGTCCCACATGGGTGGCAGGAAGTAGTTGGTTACTTGAGCCACCACTGATATCTACAAGGCTCTGAATTAGCAGGGAGCTGGAGTTGGAAGCCAGAACCTGTGATTAAACCCAGATGCTCTGATATGGCTTGTACACTGCTTTGCCCACTTGCCAACCTCTGGTTTCATTTTTAACAGGTTATTCTGCCTCCTGCGTTGAGAAGGCACTGTAGCAGGGGCAGAGTTAGCAAAAGGAATTAGGCCTTTGCAGTGACCCATGTGAGAGCAACAAAGAGAGCACTGGATTTTAAATATATCTTTTTTTTTAAAGATTTATTTATTTTTTTATTACAAAGTCAGATATACACAGAGGAGGAAAGACAGAGAGGAAGATCTTCCATCTAATGATTCACTCTCCAAGTGACCGTAACGGGCCGGTGCTGTGCCGATCCGAAGTCGGGAACCAGGAACCTCTTCCAGGTCTCCCACGCGGGTGCAGGATCCCAAAGCTTTGGGCTGTCCTTGACTGCTTTCCCAGGCCACAAGCAGAGAGCCAGAAGGGAAGTGGAGCTGCCGGGATTAGAACCAGTGCCCATATGGGATCCTGGCACGTTCAAGGTGAGGACTTTAGCCGCTAGGCCACACTGCCGGGCCCGGATTTTAAATATATCTTGAAGAGTACAAATAAGATTTGCTAACTGGGCCCAGTGCAATGACCTAGTGGCTGTATCCTTGCCTTCCATGTGCTAGGATCCCATATGGGTGCCAATTTGAGTCCCCACTACTCCACTTCCTCTCCAGCTCCCTGCCTGTGGCCTGGGAAAGCATTCGAGGATGGCTCAAAACCTTGGGACCCTACATCTACCCAGAAGAAACTAGTGGTTTCAGATCTTCTCAGCTTCATCAGTTGTGGCCACTTGGGAAGTGAACCAATGGATTGAGGATCTTTCTCTCTGACACTCCTTCTCTCTGTAGATCTGTTTTTCCAATGAAAATAAATGTTAAAAAAAATTGGTTCGTGATAGTGTAGTGGTTAAAGTCCTCACCTTGAACGTCCCGGGATCCCATATGGACGCCGGTTCTTAACCCAGCAGCACCGCTTCCCATCCAGCTCCCTGCCTATGACCTGGGAAAATAGTCAAGGACAGCCCAAAGCTTTGGGACCCTGCACCCGCGTGAGAGACCCGCAAGAGGTTCCAGGTTCCTGGCTTCGGATAGGCACAACACCGGCTGTTGCAGCTCACTTGGGGAGTGAATCATTGGACGGAAGATCTTCCTCTCTCTCCTCCTCTCTGTATATCTGACTTTGTAATAAAGATAAATAAATCTTTAAAAAAAAGAAAGCCATATCTACATATGGGATGCATTCCGTTTATATTCAGGGCTTGTTGGATACAGTGTTACATGCTCAAAGAATGATCCCTCATGATTGGGAGTCACTCCTAAAAACAGTACTGGAATAGGGAGCATATGTGCAATTTAAGACATGGTGGATGGCCCCAACACAGTAGCCTAGCGGCTAAAGTCCTGATCCCATATGGGTTCAGGTTCTAATCCCAGCAGCCCTACTTTCCATCCAGCTCCCTGCCTGTGGCCTGGGAAAGCAGTCGAGGACGGTCCAAAGCCTTGGGACCCTGCACCCGCGTGGGAGACCTGGTAGAGGCTCCAGGTTCCTAGCTTAGTATCGGCTCAGCTCCAGCCATTGCGGTCACTTGGGGAGTGAATCATCAGACGGAAGATCTTCCTCTCTGTCTCTCCTCCTCTCTGTATATATGCCTTTCCAGTAGAAAGAAAGAAATGAAATGAAATGAAAAGACAAGAGAAGACAAGACAGAAAGTAAGTTAGTTGCCTAGTCTGGGTTTCCTAGCAGCCGAAGAAAGGATTCTGTCGCGTTCCCAGCTAAACCATGATTGGCAACCTCTTGGGTCGTCTAAAATCCCACGGCTGTCCGTCCGTAGCCTTACATGACTTAAGTAGCCCAGAGGCTTCTTCTGACATCACCGCTCTCTACAATCTAACACTGCCAGTAGAGGGTACAGGGGCTGGGTTTAAGGTTAGGCGCAGGGAAGGCTGGGTTTCTTGCAGCTTGCCCTGCCCGGCGGGGCATTTCCCCGCCTCTCCGGACAGGCCTCCTCACGCACTGTGGACGAAAGTGCCTGGCGCTACCCGGTGACAGATGCCTTACCCGCCCTTCCCGGAGTTGGCCCCGCCCGCTGTCTCGTTCCTTTTGGAGTTTCTACCTTCGCAGTTACAACAGGCAGTCTGCCTCACCCAAGAAATGTGGCCCCTGGCACACTAACAGGCTCCTGGAGGAACCCACTTATGGAAGTGAAGCGAAGCCAATTCCATTTCTTACCAAAGAGTCTCGTTCCCAGGCCCCGTGAGAACGCACGCAGTGGGTGGGTCTGGGACGGCATTAAGTGGGTGGTGACCAGCGCATTGCGTCACAGCCTAAGCCCTGCCCCATTCGGCGCCTTCTAAATGCGTTCTTCCGCCTTCTCGCTCCTTTCTTCTTCACTCCGCCATCGTGATTCGTGGCCTGGAGTCTTCCTCGCCATGGTAAGTCCATCGGCAGCCATCGGCTTCGAGATAGCTTCCTAGGAGGCAAACCCGCCGCGGGCTTGTCGGGCGTTTCTTGCAGCGTCGTGGGGACCAAAACCCGTCACAGGCTTTCTTAAGGGAAGGTTGTGTTTGGCAGCTACTCCAGCGTGCCGGCCTTGCAGGGGGAAGCAAAGTGAAAGCGCTTGATCGCCGGGCTCGCTGACACCTTGCATTCGATATTTCGACCTGCTATTTTGCAGCCAAGGCAGACGGGTTGTTGGACCGGTTTGTCGGGTGGGAACGTGGATTCTGCGGCAGGAAGAGGTCAGTCCCGGGAGCATCCCCCGTAATCGTGGCCCAGTTGCACACTTCCCTGGCTTGCACGACGTTCCTGGCATTGGTGTGGAGTCTTGTTTTCTGAATCGCTTAGAGCCCAGACGCATACCTCATCCATCCCGTCAACGGGATTTTTTACCTATTTTTTTCAGAAATTGGAAGTCTCACCTGTGGGAGCACCTGAACAAAGAGTTCTGTGCTGTAAGCCTATGTTTGTTGTTGGCACATCCTTAGTAGATGCCAACAGATGACCCATTGTGGCCTCTTGGCTCAGGTTCCTTAGAAGTTACATTGTAATTTGCATCTAGCTTTGAGTTGACTATTTGATACAATGTGGACTAGGTGCCGGGGGAAGTTGAAACAAATTAGCTATCAAAACTGTGAGTCGGTTACAGTGCATGTGAATATAACTTTGTTAGAAATTAGCATATGCAGGGTGGTTTTTTATTTACCCAAAGTGTTCTTTCCAGGAAGCCTAATCCCCATCCCAGGTACTAGCGATTGGCAATACAAGGGTGTGAGCCTTTGGGTGACGGCGTGGTAGACTAGAAGGCTATCCTGATTATGGAACAAACAAGTCCTGGCATTAACTGCTAGCTCTGCACATTACTACTTTGCAGATTTATTTTTATTTGGAAGGCAGATTTTATAGAGAAAGCTCTTCCATCCACTGGATCACTCTCCAGATGGCTGCAATACCCAGGAGCTTCCGGGTATCTATTGCTCTCCCAGGCCATAGTAGGAAACTGTGGGAACCAGAGTATCCGGGACACTAATTGGTGTCCGTATGAGATGCTGGCACTTAAAGGGAATGGATGTCAGTTTAGTCTCTGCGCAAGCCCTTGCACATTACTACTTGATTTAGGGCAAGGCACTTAGCCCCTAATTCTGTTTTGTGTTTGCTCAGTGCTTCCTGTCCAGGGAATTTGTGAGGCTCCAGTTTGGTTGTTTCACATGAAGATGTTTGGGTATATAGCACTCACACGTGTGTTGCATCAGGAGTTCCTAATTTCGAATCATTTGGAGAGGTGTAGCTTCATTGTGTTAATTACTTGCCTTTCCTTGCAGTCTTCTCACAAGACCTTCAGAATCAAGAGATTCCTGGCCAAAAAACAAAAACAAAATCGTCCCATTCCCCAATGGATTCGAATGAAAACCGGCAATAAGATCAGGTAAGTCCACTAGTATGCTGCTTGGTTTGGGTTCAACTTCAGATTGCATTTTAAACACACATAGTTGAACTACATGAATATAGAAAGTCCTGTAACACCACTTGGAATTTTTTGCACCAGCCCCAACAAGGTTTAAAACATGCCTGTAACACTTATTAATATCCTGGTCGTTTTCATTTGAAAGTGTTGATTCTCTCTAAAGGAGGGCAAAATACTCTATTGCAGAAGTAGCATCAAAAATCATGGAAGCTAAAAGTCATCATGTCGAAGTAGAATGTAGAAATATAGAGGCTAGAATAAGCCCAGAAAACTACAAAGAGGAAGAAAGTTCGTTGTATTTAGGATTATACACCTTTGACCCCTGAGAATTTTAAGATTTATTTTTATTGGAAAGTCAGGTATGCAGAGAGGAGAGACAGAGGAAGATCTTCCTTCCAATGATTCACTCCCCAAGCAGCTGCAATGGCCAGAGCTGAGCTGATCCAAAGTCAGGAGCCAGGAACTTCCTCCAGGTCTTCCATGCGGGTGCAGGGTCCCAAGTACTTAATTAAAAGCCGAAGTACACAGGCAATCTTCGTCTGGAGCTTCTTCCCAGTCTGCCCTGTAGGTGTCAGTGGTCCAAGTACTTGGACCATCTTCTACTTTGCCTAAGCCACTAGGGAGCTGGATTGGAAGTAGAGCAGCTAGGACTTTAACTGGCACGCTAATGGGCTACTGGCATCCTAAGGACATGTCATTTATTACCTATTAATGCCACAGTGCCAGCCCCCACATCCGTTTTTAACGTTGAAAGCAGGTTGCAATTACAGTACTTCAGAATTCTGTGGAAGTGCTGCCATTATCCTGCTGACAAAAAAGCTGTGTTGGTCGTTGCTGATTTTGCCTTTGTGCAGGTGAAGTCATGACAGACTGACAGCAACAATTCTGAATTGTTTAGCTGTGCAAATCGATTGCTGTGGTAGGCAGGAATGGAATATTAATGTTAAGGTTTGTATAGGAGCTTTTGTAAGAAATCCACACTATTCAAGTCCCAATTAAAACCCTAGCGTTGAATTTTGAGCTACAAGTTTGGAACATCCATCTTTTTACAGTACAAACTCCAGTGCCCCCCTCAAAATGGCCATACTGTTTTTCCTTCTTTGTAGGTATAACTCCAAGAGGAGACACTGGAGAAGAACCAAGCTGGGTCTGTGAGGAACTGTGCTAAAACAAATGGAACACATATTTTGTGCTGTATCAACATCACTATCTCCTTGACTGTATCAAGCTAAGGATGCCACCATCGTATGGACAGCTGGACATGTTTGATTGAGACCCCTTAGTAGTGGGTTGGTTCAGTAATAAATATGTGAGACATTTTTAACTACTGTTCTGGTTTGTGAAGCACTGAACTTTGTTGACAACACTGCCCAGTAGCACATTGTGTCATGAAAGAGATGTTCTGTCACTACCAAGTACTTAGTTTTAGTGTGAAGGACTGACTGGAGGCAGGATGCTAGTCAATGGTAGTTTTTAACAGATACATAGTTTGTAGATAAGATTCACCCTACCTCTCCAGGGAATCTTTTTTTTTTTCCCAAGATTTTATTATTATTGGAAAGCTGGATATACAGAGAGGAGGAGAGACAGAGAGGAAGATCTTCCATCCGATGTTTCACTACCCAAGTGAGCCGCAACGGGCCGGTTCTCGCCGATCCGAAGCTGGGAACCTGGAACCTCTTCCGGGTCTCCCACACTCGTACAGGGTCCCAATGCCTTGGGCTGTCCTCGACTGCCTTCCCAGGCCACAAGCAGGGAGCTGGATGGGAAGTGGAGCTGCCGGGATTAGAGTCAGCGCCCATATGGGATCCCGGGGCTTTCAAGGCGAGGACTTTAGCCGCTAGGCCACGCTGCCGGGCCCATCTCTCTAGGGAATCTTAATGACAGGTTTGAGCTTTTACCAGGTTAGTGTACCAGTGTTCTTGGCTGACAGAAATCGCCAGAAAATAAACACTCCACAAAGAACCACTAGTAACTTAACGCTTAGGAGATGCATTCAGTAAATTATTGGGCACCTTTAGGCCAGGCATTATGCTGTATTTTGGAGATTAATTAGTATATTAGGACATGTGAGCTAATAAGCCAGTTTGCATGCTGTCAGCAAACCTGGAAAAGGTTGGAGGGAGCAAAGTTGGTTAATTGGAGAATTGGGGTTGACACTTGCAGGGCAAACTGATTGGTGTTTGTGGTAATTACCTATCCAGTTCATAAGGGCGTTTCTGTTGGCTGAAGGGACATAGCTAAGGATCTCAAGGAAATTAGCCATTGTTGGATATAGGAAATAACAGCCCAAAGCAGTGGCACTGTCAGCTTTCTTTATTGATACCAGGAAACTGGGAAAATGACATGGAGGCCAGGGCTGGCCATATATGGGGGTTGCTGTTGAGCCTTTGAGCTAAAGACAGGTTCCAGTTAAAGTGACAAGCTTTGCTGGCTTATACATTGTCCAGGAATGGTTTTCTCACCTGTGAAGTGAGTTGCGCTAGATGGACTAGGAACCGCAATGACCGGAGCTAAACCAATCCAAAGCCAGGAGCTTCTTCCAGATCTCCCGTACGGGTGCAGGGTCCCAAAGCTTTGGGCAGTCCTCCGCTGCTTTCCCAGGTCACAAGCAGGGAGCTGGATGGGAAGCAGGGTTGCCGGATTTAGAAGCAGCACCCATATGGGATCCCAGCACATGCAAGGCAAGAACTTTGGCCTCTAGGCTATTGCACCAGGCCCCTGAGGCACATTTTGATGGGTTTCAGACAATATGGGGTAGAGATAGTGTTAATTGTTATGGTTACGATTCAAAACAAAAAACACAGTTGCAGGAGAAACTAGCTGAAGGGTATACAAGAACTCTAATACTCTTGCAACTTTTCTGGAAATCTAAAACTAAGCCAAAATAAATTGCTTACTTTAAAATTAAAAAAATGATGGTAGTACAGAAGAAATTAAAATAAACCAAAGTAATCAACTAAACACCTAAGCCTTGAGCGCCAGTGTGGCACACTAGGTGGGGACGTAGATGAGGAAGCTGGGATCCCATGGGAGTGCTGGATGTGATCTGACACATGCAAGATCTCCCTTTCAAATTATAAATAAATCATTTTAAAAAGACCTGGGATAAAATTGATTCAGTAAGCATTTTGACCTGGCGCTCAAGGAGGCCTGCTGATGGGAGAGTGATTTTCTAGTATGTCTCAATTACACATTGTCACTCTCCACTAATGGTGTCTCCATTATGAATATATTCCTTAGGTGTGTCTGCATTGCTCAGCTACCCATGGATAGAGGAAATATTCTGTGTGTAGGATGTTCCAGTAAAACCTTTCATTGCAGATTCTTTTTTTGATTGCATGGGGGCAGCAGAGTACTGTGAAATATTCACGAAGAGCTGGGCTGGCCTGAGTTTACATCTTCTGCTTGCTAGATGGGTGACTTGAAGGGCATCTTTAAAAATTTTGTTTATGTTTATTTGAAAGAAAGATTTACAGAGAAGGAGAGACGGCAACAAAGATTTTCCTTTGTCTGGTTCACTCTCCAAGAGGTCGCAACAGCCAGAACTGATTCAATCTGAAGCCAGGAGCTTTTTCTGGGTCTCCCACAGAAGTGCAGGTTCCCAAGGCTTTGGGCCACCATCCACTGCTTTTTCAGGCCAAAGCAGGGAGCTGGATGGGAAGCAGAGCAGCTGGGACATGAACTGGCACTCATATGGGATCCTGGCATTTGCAATCAATGATGTAGTCACTAAACCATCATGATGGGTCCCACACATTTCTCTCTTTTTTAAAAATTCTAAACGTTTATTTTTCTTGGAAAGGCAGATTTACAGAGAGAAAGAAATACAGAGAGAAAAATCTGTCCATTGGTTCACTACCCATGTGGCTACAACGGCTGGGTCTGAGTCATTCAGGAGCCAATCCGAAGCCAGGAGCCAGGAGCTTCTTCCAGGTCTCCCACATGGGTGCAGGATCCCAAGGCTTTGGGCCATCCTCTACTGCTTTCCCAGGCCACAAGGCAGGGAGCTGGATGGGAAGTGGAGCAGTTGGGACACAAACTGTCATCCATATGGGATCCCGGTAATAGCAAAGTGAGGATTTAGACACTGAACCATCGTTCTTGCCCCACACATTTCTCTTTTTAACAGATTATTTACCAGATAGACACACACACACACCTTCCATCCACTGAATTACTCCCCAAAGGCCACAATAGCCAGGGCTGAACCAGGCCAAAACCAGGAACTACGAATTCTACTTGGGTTTCCTATATGGGTGGCAGTAGTCCAAGGACTCAGTCCATCGTATACTGCCTTCCTACATGCCCTGGCAGGAAGCTTCATCAGATGCAGAGCAACCAGAACTTCAACTATCACCCAGATATAGGATGCTGGCATTGTAAGCAATTGCTTTACCCCATTGCACTACAATACCAACCTCCACCTACATTTTTCTTGAAATTTAATGTGTTTAATACAATCTTATATTTCTGTTTCATCATGAGTGGGGAAAGTTTGACCCATGAGCCATTTTGACCCACAAAATCATTCAGTTTGATTCTGTCTTAGCAATGCAGGTGGGACTTCAAATTTAACAAATCTATAGCTTTTTTTTTCCTTAAGATTTATTTAGTTTTATTGGAAAGGTAGATTTTTTTTTTAAAGATTTATTTTTTATTGGAAAGTCAGATATGCATAGAGGAGAGACGGGAAGATCTTCCATCTGATGATTCACTCCTCAAGTGACCACAACGGCTTGAGCTGATCTGATCCAAAGCCAGGAGCTTCTTCTGGGTCTCCCAAACGGGTACAAGGTCCCAGAGTTTTGGGTTGTCCTTGACTGCTTTCTCAGGCCACAAGCAGGGAGCTGGATGGAAAGTGGAGGTGCCAGGATTAGAACCTGAGCCCATATGGGATCCAAGCACGTTCAAGGCGAGGACTTTAATCATTATGCTGTCATGCGTGCCCTAAAGTTCATTTTTTATTCAGTTGATTTTAAAAGTATCTATGTTTCTGTATTTTTTAAATTTCAATATTTATTACAAAATTGAGTAGTTGCAGACCCATGTGGGCCTCCAATTCTGATTAGAAATTAGGGGGAGGTGATGATAGGTGAGATAAATGTTTAAATGTTCCCTCCTATGTCCACAATGGGGGTGGGGTGATAAAATGCCCTGGTCCTTGCAGTCACACTATATTAGCACCAAAGCAGGAAATGATCTGAGGACTCATGCAGGAAAGAACATTCCAAAGGTGTTCCATGAGCAATCTTGATTGTTCTGAGAGGTTATCAGCTTTGTTACAACAGAGGTGAGAAATTCTAAGGCCTGTTGGGTGTCCTGGTCTGCCTCATTATGCACACAGACCTAGGTGCTTGTTGTAGAGGCTGGATGTGCTCTCCATTCTTATATGAGGGTCAGCAACTGAGGTGGCCCAGTGCTGCTACGTGTGCTCCAGGATCGGACCACATGTCTATGTGACTTTTTCTCGAGGTCAGGGATTGAGCACAGTGGTCTAGTTGGAGAGCCCCCAAGAAACCTCACCTGGGAGGTGTGCAGATCTTGCTCTCATGTGTGCCAGCTAGTGCAGAGTCAGGCTCAGTCTGTCTCCTACACCAGCCAAAGCATGTACCAGTGGGTGTAGCTGCCTAATCAGTCCCAACCCTACTGGCTCTCATGTGAACTAGTGGGTGCTGCAGCCTAGCTGGGGGCTACTATGACCACCCCAAACCTCGGTTCTTACACCTAGCAGCAGATGGGTGCTGTGGCTTAGCCCAGTCATGGCGTTTGTGCATGCCAGCTAGTACTGTGACCTAGCAGGGGTGTCCTCAAAGATTGCCCCACCAGGTTTCTCCCAGCTCCAGTTCTCACATGTGCTGTCAGATGCTATAGGCCAGCACAGCCCAGCCCACCCTCAGCCCCACAAAACTATTTTATTTGTTTATTTGAATGGCAGAGTTGTGGAGAGCAGAAGAGAGAGAGAGAGAGATCTTTCATTTGCTGTTAACTCCCCAAATAGCAGCCCAATGCCCATATGGGATGCCCACACTGTAGGTGATAGCTGTATGGCTTAACCTTGTATGCCACAATACTTACCCCAAAGAGAACTTCTATTTGCTGTTTCATCCAACTAAAGAAGCCATCGTCTGCTGCCTCCTAGTGGAACTATTACCCGGAAGCTGAATCAAAAGTGGAAGTACAGGACCCGGCACAATAGCCTGGCAGTCCTTGTCTTGCAGGTGCCGGGATCCCATATGGGCGCTGGTTCTAATCCCAGCGGCCTGCTTCCTATTCAGTACCCTGATTGTTGCCTGAGAAAGTAGTTGAGGATGGTCCAAAGCCTTGGGACCCTGCATCCCCATGTGGGAGATCTGGAAGAAGCTCCTGGCTCCTGGCTTTCGATCGGCTCAGCACCGGCCATTGTGGCCGCTTGAGGAGTGAATCAACGGACAGAAAATCTTCCTTTCTGTCTGTCCTCTCTGTATATCTGACTTTCCAATAAAAATGAAAATAAATCTTTACAAAAAATTTTAAAATAAAAATAACTAAAAAATAAAATTTAAACAGTGGAGTTGCAGAACTTGACCCCAGTAACTCCAATATGTGATGCTCACAACTAGGATGACAACTCAACGAACTGCACTATAACAGAGTGTCAACACAACTTCAAATTGCATGCATTCTCAAGTTCTAGCTTCCTGTTAATTTGAATCCTGTGAGAAAGCAGGTGATTTTTCAAATTCTTGTGTTCATGCTTCCCACAGGGGAGTCCTAGACAGAGCTCCATGCTCCCGAAAACAGCCTGGCCCATCCTTGGCTGCTGCTGCAGGCATTTGAAGAGTGAACCAGTAGATGGGAATATACTCTCTCTTTCTATTCTGCCCCCATAAATAAAAGAAAAAGTTTGTTAAAGTTTCACGGAAAACTAGAATTAAAAAATATATTTGGCGAATTAAAAAAATTGCCCGGTGAGGTAGCCTTGTGACTAAAGTCCTCACCTTGAAAGCGCTGGGATCCCAAATGGGTGCTGGTTCGTATCCCAGCAGCCCTGCTTCCCATCCAACTCCCTGCTTGTGGCCTGGGAAAGCAGTCGAGGATGACACAAAGCCTTGCGACCCTGCACCCGTGAGCGAGACCTGGAGGAAGCTCCTGGCTTAAATCAGCTCAGCTCCAGTCGATGTGGCCGCTTGAGGAGTGAACCATCGGATGGAAGTTCTTCTCTGTCTCTCCTCCTCTCTGTATATCTGAGATTCCAATAAAAATAAGTACATCTTTAAAAAACGAATAAAAGTATACATTTATTTTGATGCAAAATAAAATCTATACATAGGGTCTGCATGGTCTTGTAACAGGCTTATCCTCTGCCTACAGTCTAATCCTCCATTCATCCCATATGGGCGCTGGTTTGGTCCTAGCTGCTCCACTTACAATCTAATTCCCTGCTTATGGCTTGGGAAAGCAGGGGAGGATGGCTCAAGTCCTCAAACACCAGCACCCACGTAGGAGACACGGAAGAAGCTCCTGGTTCCTGGATTCAGATCAGCTCAGTTCTGGCTGTTTCAGCCATTTCAGAAGTGAACTAGCAGATGGAAAACCTCTTTCTCTTTCTTTCATTCTCTTTGTGTAAAATTTACCTTCCAAATAAAAATAAATCAAATAAATGAATCTCAAAAATCCATACATATTCTTACAACACACATTTTCTATCACCTTTTGAACACGCTTCTTACAAACAGATGCTTTATGCTTTACAAGGTGGTGTTGAATGTGGCTAGTGCAGTGATTGGGTAAGACTAGTCACCCCTCTACCTGCAGTGCCGACATCCCATATGGACACCAGTTCGTGTCCTGGCTGCTCTAATTCTGATCTATCTCCCTGCTCATGGCCTGGGAGAGCAGTGGACGGTAGACTACATATTTCAGCCCCTGTACCACACAGGATATCTGGAAAAAGGTCCTGGCTCCTGGCTTCGGACCAGCACAGCTCTGGACATTGTGGCTATTTGGGAAAGATGTCTCTCTGTGTAGCTCTGACTTTCAAGTAAAACAAAATTTTCAAGATAATATTGAAGAACATTAGAGACTGTATGTTTTCCTGTTATCTCTCACTGTATAACATAGTATCCTAAAACTTAGTGGCCTAAAACAAATGCTTGTTTCCATCGTCACTTTGTGGGTTGAAAACTTGGGAACGTCTGGGTGGTTAGATTCCAACCCAGGAGGGCAGCCAGGGTCAGAGGAACCAGTTCCCAAAAATCTTCTTCCTTCATTTGCTGGATACCTTGGTGCTCTGTGGTCTGTTTCACTCTCTCTTGCTCTCGCTCTCACTTTCTAGCTCTCTTGCTCCCGCTGGCTTCTCACCCTCCAAGGCCACTTTGTGTGCCTTGGGATTCTTACCTGGTGATCTAGCTTATGTGGCATTTGGCTCAATGGAGTGTTCCAAGACATAGAAACTGAAAGCTGCCACTCTCTATAAGACCCAGGTGCTGAAACTGGTGCTGGGATCAAGTTCATGGTTGGGGAGTATGTGTACATGCATTGAGTCCCATGTTTAGCTTGATCTCTTACATTTGCTACAATTTTTTTATTGATTTTTAAGTTCTTACTAATATTTAAAAAGAAGCCTCATGTGCTCAATTAGGACCCCACAAATTATGAAGCTGGTCCTGTCTAGCCCAAGTATCTCTTTTGCTGTCTTTTATTGGTCTAAGCAACTAGAAGGGGCTACAGACTCCATATCTTTTTTTATTATTTTTTTAAGATTCCAAAGAACCACTTCTTTTTTTTTTAAGATGTATTTATTTTTATTGGAAAGTCAGATATACAGAAGGGAGGAGAGACAGAGAGGAAGATCTTCTGTCCGATGACTTACTCCCCAAGCCGCCACAATAGCCAAAGCTGTACTGATCTGAAGCCAGAAGCCAGGAGCCTCCTCCGGGTCTACCATGCAGGTGCAGGATCACAAGGCTTTGGGCCATCCTTGACTGATTTCCCAGGCCACAAGCAGGGAGCTGGATGAGAAGCAGGGCTGCTGGGATTAGAACTGGAGCCCATATGGGATCCTGGCATGTTCAAGGTGAGGACTTTAGCTGCTAGGTTAGGCCACGGCATTGGGCCCAGACTCCATATCTTTTTTTTTTTAAAGAATTGTATATTTTTATTGCAAAGTTAGATATACAGAGAGGAGGAGAGACAGAGAGGAAGATCCTGCTTTCGATGATTTAATCCCCAAGTGACTGCAATGGCCAGAGCTGCGCCAATCCAAAGCCAGGATCCAGGAGCTTCTTCTGGGTCTCCCACATGGGTGCAGGGTCCCAATGCTCTGGGCTGTCCTCAACTGTTTTCCCAGGCCACAAGCAGGGACCTGGATGGGAAGTGGAGCTGCCAAGATTAGAACTGGTTAGAACTGGTGCCCATATGGGATCCTGGTGCGCTCAAGGTGAGAACTTTAGCCGCTAGGCCACAACACTGGGCCCTGTATGCTCACATTCATGTCAGAGTGTCTGGATTTGATTACCACCTCTGCTTCTGAAACCAGTTCCCTACTAATGTGCATCCTGGGAGGCAGTAGGTGATAGCCCAAGATGACAGTCCCTGATGTGGAGGGGGTCCGGATAGAGCTCTGAGCTCCTGGCTTTGGCATGCCTCAGCCCCAGCTGCTGAAGACATTTAGGCAGTGAACCTGCAGATGGAACAGCTCTTGTCTCTCTCTCTGCCTTTCAAATGAAATGAAAATGAAGAAATAAAATTTAAGAGGAAAGAATTTTCAGTCTTTTCACCATAAGGAAGTGATAGATATTTGGAGATATGTTTATTTTAATTTGAGCATTATACAATGTATACATATATCAAAAAATGTATGTGTTATCTTCTGCAAAGGTACATTGTTGATATATCAACTAAAAACCAAAATGACAGAAGGCAAAACAGTCTTAGCTTTGCAGCTCCACCTAAACTGCCACTAACAAAACCACATCTGCTTTTGGAACTTCAGTTTTCTTCTGTTTGAAATGAGGAAATTGGACTGGATCCCCAAGCCCTAAAGTCAGGAGCCTATCATGCTGCATTTTAAAGTCTATTAATGTACATCTGACATGGTGTTCATTAGGAAGAGTTTTCACAATGCTACAAGGGAGGAAGGACATTTGAAGGGAAGGCAAAAGAGCTACCAACAACAACAGTAGTTTAATGAGAAAGTTGTCAGCTATAAATTCAAGGTCAGCTGTCTCAAACTCCTACCTCTTCATTCCACAAACACCAGTTACAGACTATGAAGCAGAAACTCTGTACTAAGTCCTGGGTGCCAGGCTGCAGCTGGGAGCCACATGGACGGGTTCACATCTTTCCAGGCCCAGCTTTTTGGGGGCAGATGACTTCAGTCTCTAGCTAGTGCCCTGGTAAGGAAGGCCCTAGGTGCTTGGGAGCCTGTCCTGGACACGGGAAGGGCAGAAGAAGAGCCAGCCAAGTATTGCCCTGGAGGCCAACGAGGATTGAGGTTTGGGGACAGGGCCATTGGAGGGAGAGGGGCAGGGCTGTGGGGCGGCAGGGTGGAGTGAGTGTGCAGTGCTCCTGTTGAAATAACCTGTGAGGGCCCGGCGGCATGGCCTAGCTGCTAAAGTCCTCGCCTTGAACGCCCCGGGATCCCATATGGGCGCCGGCTCTAATCCTGGCAGCTCCACTTCCCATCCAGCTCCCTGCTTGTGGCCTGGGAAGGCGGTCGAGGACGGCCCAATGCATTGGGACCCTGCACCCGTGTGGGATACCCGGAAGAGATTCCTGGTTCCCGGCATCAGATCGGCGCGCACTGGCCCGTTGCAGTCACTTGGGGAGTGAATCATCGGGCGGAAGATCTTCCTCTCTGTGTCTCCTCCTCTCTGTATATCTGACTTTGTAATAAAAAATTAAATCTTTAAAAAAAAAAAAAGAAATAACCTGTGAGAAGCCCCAGACAAAATACAACTGGGGGGTTGTAGGGAACTGAAAGTCACTCAGTATGCAGGAGTGCAGAAAGGGGATGTATTGAGGGCTGTGGGGAGAGGATGCCACGAGGAAGTGGTGATGAGATGTGAGGCTATGGAGGTGAGCAGGGGCCAGATCACGTGGAGCCTTCAAGTCTTGTGAGAGAGCTTGAGTTCCATCCCAGAGCCAAGAAAAGCATTAAAGGGTTCAAAGCTGCACAGCAGCCTCTCAGGTTTAGATTTGAGAAATCATTAAGGGCAGATGTTGGGTAAATGTTTGAGGTGATGGATATGCTATTTATCTGATTTGTCATTACACACTGCACACATGTTTTGAAATATTGCTCCATGTTCCGTACATATTGTGTCAGTTAAAAACTTTTTTTTTTGGGCCCAGCGGCGTGGCCTAGCGGCTAAAGTCCTCGCCTCGAAAGCCCCGGGATCCCATATGGGCGCCGGTTCTAATCCCGGCAGCTCCACTTCCCATCCAGCTCCCTGCTTGTGGCCTGGGAAAGCAGTCGAGGACGGCCCAAAGCTTTGGGACCCTGCACCTGCGTGGGAGACCCAGAAGAGGTTCCTGGTCCCGGCTTCGGATCGGCGCATGCCGGCCCGTTGCAGCTCACTTGGGGAGTGAAACATCGGATGGAAGATCTTCCTCTCTGTCTCTCCTCCTATCTCTATATCCGGCTTTCCAATAACAATAAAATCTTAAAAAAAAAAAAAAAAAACAAACTTTTTTCTAAAAGATGTTTTAATTTTTCTTGGAAAGGCAGAGTTACAGAGAGAAAGCTCTTCTGTCTGCTGGTTTACTCCTCAAGTGGCTGCAATGGCCGGAGTTGAGCCTATCTGAAGCCAGGAACCAGGAGCTTCTTCTTGGTCTTCCATGCGGGTGCAGGGTCCCAAGGCTTTGGACCATCCTTGACTGCTTTCCCAGGCCACAAGCAGGGAGCTGGATGGAAAATGGAGTAGTGGGCCCGGCGGCGTGGCCTAGTGGCTAAAGTCCTCGCCTTGAATGCCCTGGGATTCCATATGGGCACCGGTTCTAATCCTGGCAGCTCCACTTCCCATCCAGCTCCCTGCTTGTGGCCTGGGAAGGCAGTTGAGGATGGCCCAATGCATTGGGACCCTGCACCCACATGGGAGACCCGGAAGAGGTTCCTTGTTCCCGGCTTCGGATCGGCGTGCACTGGCCCGTTGCGGCTCACTTGGGGAGTGAATCATTGGACGGAAGATCTTCCTCTCTGTATATCTGACTTTGTAATAAAATAAATAAATCTTTTTTTTAAAAAAGAAAGTGGAGTAGTCAGGACATGAACCAGTGCTTGAATGTGATCTCGGCAGTTGCAAAGTGAAGATTTAGCTACTGAGCCATCACACTGGGCCCATCAGTTAAAATTTTTTTAAAGTAAATAGTAACAGAGGGACAAACAAAAATAAAGCATTACAGTTAGTGTGTGGATTGCTGAGAACCGAAAGGGGATGATGGAGCAGGCTGGGAGTAGAGACTTGCTAAGAGGCTATGTTTTTTGTGTAAATGAGAGACATAATTGCCACCAGAACCTGGGCAGAGACAATGGAGATGGAGTGAGATGGACATATGAGAGAGATTTAGTAGATCAACAAGACTGGGATTGAATTCAAGGAAGGAAAAGAGTGGGTAAGGGTGACACTCAGGTTTCCAGCTCAAGTAATAGAGTGGATGGTAGTATTATTTACTGAGAAAGATGGACCACAAGAAAGGGGGCATTTTCTCAAGAATTATTTACTGTATGGATTTTGTGACCAGGGCTCAGAAACTCAACCTGAGTCTGCCACGTGAGTGGAAGGGACCTAATCTCTTGAGCCATAATCTGTTGCCTCTTGAGGTATGAGTTAGCAACAAGCTGGAATCAGGAGCCAGGACTTCAATCCAGGCATTCCAATAAAGGGTGCCAGCATCCCAAGTGGCATGCTTACTAACACACTGAACACCTGCTCAGAAAATAAGGCTATTTTTGGAAGGTGGCAGAAGCAAATGGAAACTTTAGTTTGGGGTATATTTAGGTTGAGATGGGCTATAATAAAGTCTGATGAAGATATCCAGTGGACAGTTGAGGATGCAGATATGCAAGTTAAAGAAGGGCCAGGGGTGACTGTGGTGAGGGGAGGAGTTTTGTTTTGACTTGGGAGTGACCGCTGGTTTACCTAATAACATGAAAGACACAGAAGAAAAGGACAAGCAGGAAGACAGAAGGGGTGCAGCTGCTCAATGGATCAAAGTTCCTGAGAGTTGGACAGATGTGAGCAGAAGTGCAGGACTGGAGATCTATCTCACAGAGCAGGCAAGCCCGGACTGTGGTGCCACCACCTTCTAGCTGTGAGATCTTAGGCAAGCGACTAGCCTCCCCGAGTGGCACTCGCCTGGACTGTAGACAGTAAAATGATTAGCATCTAAGTGTGCTCTGAAGATGAAAAGAGTATGTATAAGATGCTTGCACTTTTCCTTGGCATATACTAACATTGTATACACTCTAACTGCTATTACTGTTTTTTATAAAAGATATTTTTATTGGAAAGGCAGATCAGATTTACAGAGAGAAGGAGAAACAGAGAGAAAGATCTTCCATCTGCCAGGAACTTCTTCTGGGTCTCCCATGTGGGTGCAGGGTCCCAAAGCTTTGGGCCATCTTCTGCTGCTTTCCCAGGCCACAAGCAGGGAGCTGGTTGGGAAGTGGAGCTGCCGGGACACAAATCATCCCATACATGGGATGCTGGTACTTGCAAGGCAGATCATTAGCCAACAGAGCCATCACACTAGGTCCTCCTTAGTTTTCTTAATGTTCATCTATTCATTATTTTAAAAAAAGATTTATTTTTATTGGAAGGTCAGATACACAGAGAAGAGGAGAGACAGAGAGGAAGGTCTTCCATCTGCTAATTCACTCCCCCCCCAAGCGGCCACAATGGCTGGAGCTGCACCTGTCCAAAGCCAGGAGCCAAGAGCCTCTTCTGGGTCTCCCACGTGAGTGCAAGGTCCCAAGACTTTGGGCCATCCTCAACTGCTTTCCCAGGCCACAAGTAGGGAGCTGGATGGGAAGTGGGGCTGCTGGACATGAGCCATTGCCCATATGGGATCCTGGTGTGTGCAAAGTGAGGACTTTAGCCACTAGACTACCACGTTGGGCCCTGTTCTTTATTGTTTAAAAATATTTGTTTATTCCACTTTCAAGTCAGAGTGATAGAAACACAGAGAGATTCAGAGAGAAATCTTCTGTTTGCTGGTTCACTGCCCAAATGCTTGCAATGGTCAGAACTAAGCCTGTCCAAAGCTGCGAGCCAAGAGATTCTTGCAGGTCTCCTACAAGGATGGCAGGGGACCAAGGTCTTGGCCCATCCTTCATTGCTTTCCTAGTCCATAAGCAGAAAGCTGGATTAGAAGTGGAGCAGTTGAGACTTGAACTGGTATTCATATGTGATGTTGGCACTGCAGGCAGATGATTAACCCACAAGGCCATTGCACTGCCCCCCTCATCCATTATTTTTTAAATTATTTTTTTCATGGTCAGAACTAAATTATTATTTGAATAGAAGATTTACAGAAAGAAAGAGATTGAGAGGGGAATATCTTCCATCCACATGTCCACTCTCCAAATGGAAGCAATGGCCAGAGCTGAGCTTGATTGGGAGTGGAACAGCTAGGATACAAACCAGTGCACATATGGGATGCCAGCACTTGAAGTTGGAAAATGAACCTGTTGAACCACAGCCCCGGCCCCATCCTTTCTTTATAAAGTATGTCTTATTGTTATTTTGTAAGCAGAGTTGGGGTGTCATGATAGTTCAACTGGCTAATCCTCTACTTGCAAGTGTCAGCACCCCATAAGGATGCCGATTTATGTCCTGGCTGCTCCACATTCCATCCAGCTGCCTGTTTATTGCCTAGTAAAACAGTGGAGCATGGCCCAAGTCCTTGGGCCTCTGCACCTGCGTGAGAGACCCAGAAAAGGTTCCTGGCTATGGCTTCAGATCAACTCAGCTCCAGCTGTTGTTGACCATTTGGGGAGTGAACCAGCAGATGAAACATCTTTTTCTGTGTCTCTTTTCTATATAAATTTGTATTTCAGAGAGAGACCAAGAGAAAGAGAGAAAGAGAAAGAGAGAGAGAGCGAGAGAGAGCGCGCAGTAATAGAGAAATCTTCCATTCACTAATTCATTCTCACAATAGCTGCAACAACAGATTGGATCAGGCCAGAACCAGGAACCCTGAAATTTGCCTGGATCTCCCACATAGGTGACAGGAATGCAAGCAATTGGGCCATCAACTGCTGCCTCCTAGGTAACATTAGCAGGGAGTTGGATTCATTTTTTTTTTTGAAGCTCATTTTTTTTTTTATTGATTACATTGTATTATGTGACACAGTTTTATAGGCACTGGGATTCCCCCCCACCCCTCCCCAAACCCTCCCCCCATGGTGGATTCCTCCACCTTGTTGCATTACCACAGTTCAAGTTCAGTTGAGATTCTTTCATTGCAAGCATATACCAAACATGAAGTCCAGCATCTTATTGTCCAGATAAGTTCAACGGTTTCTTGGGGAGACCATCTCTGGTCTGAAGGTAGAGCTGGCAGAGTATCATCCCGATCAATTAGAAGCCGCGGCATTACATCAGTAACAATTTATAACGTTACGGAATTAGTTGACATGCTATTGAGTAACCAATATGTTAAAAGAGAAAAAGAAAAAAAAAAAGAATGCAAGTTCTGAACCACATCCTGTGACTTCTACATTGACATTTCAATTATTAGTTTATATACAACCGGGTTCTATACACCTTAAAATGGCTATTGATTACTATTCAGCTGTCTCATGCCTATTTTAATTTTAGTATTTAGCAGTTTATAGCATTGAAGCATGATTTGCTGGACCTGGCTGTTTTTCGGGTCGTCTAACTCTATAACTCTAACAAGACATATGTCAACAGTTTAGGTGAACAGTTTTAGGAGGGGTGTGCAGAGAAATCTTCAATACCCCAGTGAGGAGTGACTAATCTTTGTGTCCCACTCAGTGAGTGATAAGTGCATCCCCGCTGAGCTGACCGTTTCCTGTCTAAGCTTTCCTCGTTGTTCTCTATCTATCTATTCTAGTTTGTTTGTTTGTTTTGAGGGGTTTCTGGAGCGATCCTGATGGTCATTACAAGAGAGGGTGGGGACCCAAAGTCGGAACCAGGCAAGGACCAGATAAAGCTCCTCTCCCTAGTCCCGAAGGAAGTTTACTGTTCTTCTGTTTCTGCGGACCGCTCAGTGCTCCTGGTTGTCGTTCCGATGCCCTTGGATCCTGCGAGGAAGGATTTGGGCTTCTTCCATCCCATGTGGTAGATCCAAATGGGGGTGGGTGACTTCAGAGTTCTTGGCCTCTGAAGGCACTGCATTTCCCCGTGGTCTCCTTGGCAGTTGGGATGTAGTCCTCGTTGCTCGTACTGATCGTCCTTGTTGAGGAACTGGGAGTCCTCAGGGTTGGGATACAAGCCTTCTCCTGTCCGCCTGCTCCACTCTGGGGTCCCCCCCCTGGGGAGTTGGATTCAAAACAGAGAAGGAGGAACTCTAACTGGCACTTGGTATGGGATGTGAGTACTTCAAGTAGCAGCTTAACATGCTGTGACACAACACCTGCCCAAACAGTTTTCCTGAGTTTTAAAAATAATTAATTAATTATTTAAAAAGATTTATTTATTTCTATTGGAAAGGCAATCCCCAGAGAGAAGGAGAAGCAGATTTCCCATCCAGTGATTCACTCCCCAAATGGCTGCAATGAGTTGATTCAAAAGTAGGAGCCGGAGCTTCTTCTGGGTCTCCCATGCAGGTGCATGATTGTAAGGCTTTGGGCCACTCTCCACTGCTTTCCCAGGCCACAGACAGGGAGCTGGATGGGAAGAGGAGCAGCTGGCATACAAACCAGCTCATATGGGATGCTGGTGCTTGCCAGGTGAGGATTTAGCTTTTGAGCCATTGTGCCGGCCCCTATTTATTTATGTTTAAAACTATTTTATTTTTATGTTCTGGGAACCCATTCACTTTACATTCAGTAATTATGCTTCATTAGGCTTTACTTGGTGATAGTGTCTCAGGCTCACCTGTTTTTTTGATGGCCTTGACAACAGTTTTGCAGAGTACTGGTCAACTGTTTTATAGGTGCTCCTCTTTTGGAATGTCTAATGCTTTTCTTTTCTTTTTTTTTTAAGATTTATTTATTTTTATTGCAAAGTCAGATACATAGAGAGATGGAGAGACAGAAAGAAGGATCTTCTGTCTGATGGTTCACTCCCCAAGTGACCGTAATGGCTGGTACTGCGCCAATCTGAAGCCAGGAACCAGGAGCTCTTCCAGGTCTCCCATGTGGGCACAGGGTCCCAAGGCTTTGGGCCGTCCTTGACTGCTTTCCCAGGCCACAAGCAGGGAGCTGGTTGGAGAGTGGGACCGCCGGGATTAGAACCGGTGCCCATATGGGATCCCAGCGTATTCAAGGTGAAGACTTTAGCCGATAGGCCACGCCGCCGGGCCCAATATCTTCTAATGCTTTTCTAATGATTAGATGTAGGTCATGAGTTTTGAGGAAAAAGAAAAGATCACAGAAGTAAAGTGTCCTTGTTATATCATGTCAATGGTACATATTAAGAACATGCTTTCTCGCGGTTGCTATTGACCTTGACAATTTTGCAGGGGGCAGCTTTATCCGCTACATCGGAACACCACCTAAGAAACTGTAACTAGTAGAAGCAAAACTAAACCTTGTGCTAGCCCAGCTGCCATGCACACTCCCTCAGGAAGTGAGAAACACAGCGAATGCTCAGGGTTACTGTGCCCTCTTGAGCTGCCCGTGCTTCCTGCCCAGCGGCAGCTGGCAGACACTGCTGGGTGAAGGGGGGTGTTGCCGTAGCAGGAGTCTGCATTGCTGAGGGGTTCAGGGCGGGGTTTTCAGAAGCATTCTGAGAGTGCTGGTGGGCTCCTCACCAGTTGTCCTTTGACCAAGAGCGGCTTTTATTCAGCGAGCCATGAGTGGTCTTTTCTTGGCCCTATATCCCACTCTTACCGTCTTCAATCTCCCCCTGCTCCCCCGGGGACTTGTTGTGGACCCCTTTGGTTCTGGTCCTGGGTTTCTGGAACATGAACACGCCTTGAATCCAGACAAAGCTCCTCAGCACTGTCTTTACTTTCCCAGGCATTATGCTCTGGGCCTTGTTCTTTCTCCTGGTTTCTCTTTTGGAAATCATTGGTGGGGGTGGTGGGGGGAGTGTGGTGGCGCTACAGGATGGTTACTTCCGCCGCAACCTCTGCCTCTGGCTCAGAATCGCAAGGTCCTTGGGCTCTGCCTCCTCTTGAACCTAGACACACAGAGCCTTTTGTCCCCAGCCTGCATCCTCCCGAGCCCAGTGGTCTGTTCTGTGTACACTCTCCCCCTGGGGAGGAGTGAAAGGAGTGGGGTAGGAGGATCCCAGCCTGTGTTGGCCTCTGCTGCTTCTCCCATCGTTCCTGAGTGTTCTCTTTTTTTTACTTGCGCTTGTCTGAGTGGCCTCAGAGACATTCACTGTTTCCCTTGAGTTACCTCACTAAACAGCTCTCGTTACATATTCTTTATTTATATTTATCATTATTTTTAAAGACTTATTTATTTTACATGAAAGTGCTACAGAGCGAAAGAGGGAAGGATGGAGGGAGAGAGACAGAGAGAGTGAGAAAGAGAGAGAGACATCTTCCATCTGCTGGTTGACTTCCCAAATAGTTGTAATGGTCAGAATTGTATCAGTCTGAAAGGAGGAGCTTCTTCGTCTCCCACATGGGTACAGCAGCCTCCATTGCTCTTCCAGGCCGTAAGCTGAGAGCTGGATTGGAAGTGGAGAAGCCAGGAATCAAACTGGCACCCTTATGGCACCCTTATGGCACCCTTATTATTATTATTTTAAAGTCATGGTGCCAGCCCTCTTATTTGATACCTTTTACTGTTTGATAAGCAACTTACTTTCTTTTTTCTCTTTTTAAGATTTATCTATTTTTATTGGAAAGGCAAATTTAAAGAGAGAAGGAGACACAGAAAGATCTTTTGTCTGCTGGTTCATTCCCCAAATGGCCACAACGGCAGGAGCTGAGCTGATCAGAAGCCAGGAGCCAGAAGTTTCTTACCAGTATCCCATGCAGGTGCAGGGTCCCAAGGCTTTGGGCCAACGAAGGAGCTAGATGGGAAGTGGAGCAGTTGGGACACAAACGGGTCTCCCATATGGGCACAGGGTCCCAATGCTTTGGGCCATCCTCCACTGCCTTCCCAGGTCACAGCAGGGAATTGAATGGGAAGTGGAGCAGCTGGGACATGAACCTGTGGTGATAATGGGATGCCTGTGCTTGTAGGACAAGGATTAGCCAATTATCATGCTGGCCCATATATATTTTTGATGATGTTCAATGCGAAGGCAGAGATCAGCAGATGGTCTCTGTATCTTCCCCCAACCTCAGAGTCAGGTCCTTGGGGACTTTTCATTTTGTCTTGAGCCATAACAAACCATATTTTCTGAATATATTGGGTGTAATGTTTGTTTTCTCATGTAACTTTGTATTTGGCTTGTTTTGAGATGCCTCTTGCTCAGTTTTTTTTTAAAGATTTATTCATTTTTTATTACAGCCAGATATACACAGAGGAGAGACAGAGAGGAAGATCTTTCATCCGATGATTCACTCCCCAAGTGAGCCGCAATGGGCCAATGTGTGCCGATCCGAAGCCGGGGACCTGGAACCTCTTCCGGGTCTCCCATGCAGGTGCAGGGTCCCAATGCATTGGGCCGTCCTCAGCTGCTTTCCCAGGCCACAGTCAGGGAGCTGGATGGGAAGTGGAGCTGCCGGGATTAGAACCGGCGCCCATATGGGATCCCGGGGCTTTCAAGGCGAGGACTTTAGCCGCTAGGCCATGCCGCCGGGCCCTCAGTTTTTCTACTTTCAAAAAATTACTTATTTGAGGCAGAGAAGCTCCTGGCTGGCAGCTTCAGATTGGCTCAACTTTGGCCATTGTGGCCACTTGGGGAGTGAACCAGTGGATGGAACATCTTTTTGTCTCTCCTCTCTGTAAATCTGCCTTTCCAATAAAAATAAATAACATTCTAAAAAATTATTCATTTGAAAAGCAGAGAGCAAGAGTAGAGAAAGGGAGAGATCCCTGAATGGACTGGTTCACTCCTTTCTTTAAAAATCTATTTATTTGAAAGTCAGAGTTAGAGAGAGGGAAGGACAGAGAGAGAAATCTTCCATCCACAGGTTCACTACCCACATGGCTGTAATGACCAGAGCTGGCCAGGCCAAAGTCAGGAACTTCAACCAGGTTTCCCATGTAGGTTGAAAGGGCCCAAGCCTTTGGATCATCTGCTGCTAGTTTCCCAGGCATATTAACAAAGAACTGAATCAGAAGTGGAATAACTGGGACTCACATTGTCTACCAGCATTGCATGTGGCAGTCTAACTCACTGAGACACAAGACTGGTTCTCCATAAATATCTGCAATAGCTGCTAGCAGGCCTGGGTGCTGCCAGAAGCAAGCTAGTCCTTCTGCTTTCTCACCCTTGTGTCAGGGACACAAGTGCCTGAAGCATCCTTACTCCCTCCCAGGATGTGCATTAGTGGTAAGATGAACCAGGGAACAGAGTCAGAACTTGAACCCAGGCCCTCTGGGATGGAATGCAGGCATCCCAATTGGCATTTTTAGAAGATTTACTTATTTTTTTTTTTATTGGAAAGTCAGATATACAGAGAGGAGGAGAGACAGAGAAAGATCTTATGTCCACTGAGTCACTCTCCAAGTGGCCACAACAACTGGAGTTGAGCTGATCTAAAGCCAGGAGCCAGGAGCTACTTCTGGGTCTCCCACACGGGTGCAGGGTCCCAAGGCTTTGGGCCGTCCTCGACTGCTTTCCCAGGCCACAAGCAGGGAGCTGGATGGGAAGTGGAGCTGCTGGGATTAGAATCTGCACCCATATGGGATCCTGGTACATGTAACGCAAGGACTTTAGCTGCTAGGCTACCATTTCGAGCCCACCAACTGGCATTTTTTAAATGAAAGATTTATTTACTTTCATTGGAAAGGCAGATTTACAGAGAGAAGGAAAGATAGAAAAATCTTGCATTCTTTGGTTCACTACTCAAGTGGCTACAATGGCCGGAGCTGAGCTAATCCGAAGTCAGGATCCAGAAGCTTCTTCTGGGTCTCCCACATGGGTTCAGGGTACCAAAGCTTTGGGCTGTCCATGACTACTTTCCCAAGTCACAAGCAGGGAGCTGGATGAGAAGTGGAGCAGTTGGGACATGAACTGGCACCCATAAATGGGATGCTGATGCTTGCAAGTCAAGGATTTAGCTAATTTAGCCACCCTGCTGCCTACCCCATCTCCAAATGACACAACAGTTACTACCCAGTGCCTGCCCCTCAACTTCTCTGTAGATGTTTTTTTCTTAATTTTATTTTTTTTCTCTCTGGGTGTTTAATGAAGCGTTAATGTAAGTGTTGTTCTTGAGGACCCAAAGTAATGTTCTTGAATGTGATGAACAATGAACATGGCTGGGAAACCGTTTTGAGGGGCTTTGCTGAATCTGAACTCTAGACTATAAGTGTTGGTAAACTAAGTGGCATCTCTCTTTTTGCTGTCACAGATTAGATCGGAACACAGTTTGCACTCCTAAGTCAATCAGCCCCTGGACGGTATAAGGGCCTCGTGACCAGAGTGCATCCGCCCGTTGACTTGGTCTCTCATGCATGGAGCAGGAAGACTGCATTGAGAGAAGTCTCCTCTGGCTGCCAGACCCTCCGGGCTCTCAGAGGTCTTTATCTGGGAAGGCAATGAGCTTCCCTCCTGCATGCTAAGCGAATGCTCGGAAATTCTTGGTGAGCACAAATTGTCTGTGCCTACTTTTGATTCCCTTGGTCCCTCTCCAATCCTACTTTTTTGCATTTCTTTAAGAAATATGTCTGCCCCAACTCCTCTATGTTCCTCTGCTTTTCGTTTCCTTCTCTGAAGGTACACCCACCAGACCTTGCATTTTGCCTGATTTATCTTCCAACTTTTTGTTGGTACCTGCTCTGAACTTAGACATAAACGTGTATTCATCATGAAACTCAGATTCCCTCTGTCCCTCAGTTTTGTCCTTATTTTGATCGTATATCTCCTCATGGAACTTAACTGTTTTCTTCTCAAAATCATTTTGAAGCTTGCACCTTTTGGGTGATGGGCTGCTTTAAAAATTGTACTCAGTGATGGCTCAATTGGTTAATCCCCCCCTGCAAGTGCCAGGATCCTATATGGGCACTGGTTCATGTCCTGGATGCTGCTTAATTTCCCATCCAGTTCTCTGTCTGTGGCCTGGGAAAGCAGCTGAGGATGACCCAAAGCCTTGGGACTCTGCACTCATGTGAGAGATCTGGAAGAGGTTCCTGGCTTCGGATAAGCTCAGCTCCAGTCTTTGCGGCCATTTGAGAAACAAACCAGCGGATAAATTGATCCTTCCAAGATCTTTGTCTCTTCTCTATGTAAATCTGCCTTTCCAATAAAAATAAATGGATCTTTAAAAAATTGTTGTCAGTATCCATTTTGGGAACAAGTAGTTCAGGCTTAATCTTTCCATCAGCCAAGCCTTTGTCAGGAGTTCCCCGTTTTCTTTCATTTTTTCTATTTCAATTTTATATAAAAGAGAGACAAAGATAGAAGAAAGATCTTCCTTCTGCTGGTTCACTCCTCAAATGCCACAGCAGGCAGGGCTGAGCCAGACTAGGAACTAGGAAGAAGCCAGGAACTAGGAATTTAATACAGGTCTTCCTTTCTTTGAGGATCCCCACAACTAAACTGCTGGACTCAGAATTCCAACCAAGGTGAGAGTAGCAGGACCTGTGATCTGGCAGTGGAGTGCATGTGTCTGAATGGGGCCACCTGAGTTAATGAAGATGATGCAGTGGACAGCATACCCAGATGCACATGGAGGATTAGGCAGTCCATTGGACCCAGCGGAGGACATCTGGTACCATAACAGAGGAAGGACAGAAGAAAAACAAATTGTTCAACTACCCTAGAGAAGCATGATAGCAAATTTCTGGGCAAACAGAGACTCTGAGATGGACTGTGTCAACCAATGAACCTTGGAAGTATTTCTTCATCCTTAGATCAGCAAGATTGACAGCATGTCAGAACTATTGTGACCACTTGAACAGAACATGTTTCACATTGGGGATCCTGAGATGACAATGGGTGGCCGTTCCCCATCCCTAGGTACTGGGGATGTTGGGAAGCTGGGTGTGTTTCTCTTCTTGTCTCCCCTTTCCCCACAGATCTAGAAGAAGATAAGGAAGGTGTAGAAATTGTGGTCTCTCTCACTTTCTCCTAGTCCTCGACTCTACCTACCCTAATCAACTGTGTAAACATCATCAAAAATAAAATAAAATAAATACATGTCTCTCACATAGATGGCAGGAAACTAGCCACTTAAATGTACCAGGGTGTACAGAACACTGGATCAGAAGTGGGTTAGCCAGGACTCAAAACCAGCACTCCAATATAGGATATGGTTACTCGATGGTGACTTAAACACTGATTCAAACACATTCCCCCAATTTTCTCCAATGCTATGTGAAGCATCCGCCCCTTTCTTTTTCTGTTTATCAGTATCTGCTTGTTTCTGTTCCTTATCTTTTCCACTCTGTCTTCTGGATACATCTTGGTGTCAGCTGTTCAAGGAGGAGCAGCATTCTTCCTTCTTTGGATATGAGTCATAGTGGAGCCAGTGGCTTGTCAGATGTTACCCACAGGGCTCTGGGTGAACACGAAGAGCCAGAGCCAAGGTTGAACTGACCTCAGTGGGGCCCAAACTGATATTTAGCACCACTGGATTCACCTGATTGCATTTTACTCTGATCACAAACCTATTGGACTGGCATGTAACATGGGTGGTGTTGTGTCTTTTGAATCAATCAGGTTTCAATCGGAGAAGCAGTCGCTACAGGAGACACAGATGCAGAGTTTACTGTGGGGCTGTGGCTTCTGTGCGTGATGGTCTTGACTAGGCATGCTGGAAATGAACAGAGAAAACCTTTGGGGAGGGCTGTTTGGGCCTCACAGATGTGGTCTGTGCAGAGCATCAGGTTGTTGTCCTCAGGTGGAACTGCTTTCCTCAAGTAAGCCTCCATCCCACTTTTAATGTTTTTCAAGTGATCAAATTAGCTCCCTCTAACCCCCTGCAACACACACAAGGTTATCTAGGATAATCTTCCATTCTTAGAGCGAACTAATTATGGACTTTAATTACATTCACAAAATCCCTTGATCACCACACCTAGATTAGTGCTTGCCTGTGTATCTGTGACCTGGAGCTTGGCCACACTGACATATGAAAAAGAACATTACCACATTGAAGAGCTCTAAATACAGCAACACCTCATTTATTGGCTGTGTTCCACTGTGGTGTATTTTCTGACTACAGAAGAGTACCCCTTATGAATCAGGGTTTTTGGACTGCTAACTGCTTCATTTTGAAAGAAAAAAAGTTTTAAGAAAGAGAGCATTAGCAAGTGAGTGAGGGAGTAAGGGAGAGAGATCCCATTCGCTGGGTCACTTCCCAAATGACCAAATACCTGTAACAGCCACAACTGGGCCAAGCCAATGCTAGGAACTGGGAACATAACCCAGGTCTCCCACAAGGGTGGTAGGATGCCAGTTACTTGATCCTTCACTACGGACTGCCTGCTTGGGTCTGCAATTAGCCAGAAGCTGGAGTCAGGAGCCACAGATCAAATCTGGACATTCTGATGTGGAGGTGGATGTCTTAATGACTAGGTCAAACACCTGCCCCAGCCTGTTAACTCTTTAGCTATTACTCTGTCATCTTCAATGGAAAGACTGAACAATTTAATCCATTTCTAATGACCCAGGACCTCCAATGTGCACATCATAAATTACACTAAACTGGCAAGGAAGCTTCTGGGCTGCTTAAGCCTGGGAGGCTCCATACCTCACTATCAAGGGACTTCATTGCTACAGTCCTTTTTAGTGTTCCTGTCAGTTATTTTTGCGCTTTCTCCTTGTCCCCTTTCTGAAGGCTGCTACTCCTCAATGCCATCAGCTTGATTGTCCTCCATGCTACTTGCAAACAACTCTGTTGGGTAATGGGACCTGCAAAACCACACTAAGTACTGTGGGAAGAGACCCTGGCCATCAAGGTTTCTTTCTGTCCTTGACGCTGAGACAAGTGTCAAATGCAAACCAGAGTGACCGATATGAGCCTACAGGGTGAATATGAGAATATTTCTATGTGGGTAGCAGAGGTTTAATGATAAATCAGTTGATGTTTTTCTTTCATTATTCACTGACTACATGTGTTCCCACTGGTTTGGAGTATTAGAGGCATTTGCCTGTCTGCCTTTCTTCTTTTAAAGGCATAATTCACTTCTTAAGACATAATTCACTGAAAGTGCAAATCGGTTGTTTTTTTACTGTTTACAGATATGCATAACCATTAGCACAATCACTTTTAAAACATGTTTCTCAGTTAAAAATCTTCAAAATCTGCCTTCCTTCAGCTGTCATCTCTCTAATACCCCATTTCCTCCAAGCCTTAGGAAACCATTGATCTCCCTTCTGCCTGACAGTTCCGTCTACTCTGGGCATTTCATATAAGCTGAATGCTATGATATGTACATTCTGTGGCTGATTTCTTTCACTTGGTATAATATGTTCCAGGTCCATCCACATTGCAGCATGGATCAGTGCTTTGTTCCTTTTTAAGGCTGCATAATATGCCATTGGATGAATATACAGCCTTTTTGTAGCTGTATGTTTCTATTACTGAACACTTAAGTTGTTTCTACATTTTGGTTATTGTTGCTAATGATGTTAGGATCATTCATGTGCAAATTTTTGGGTGGATATATATATTTTCATGTCTCTTGGATAAAAGTACAATTGCTGAGTCATATGGTTACTGTCTGTTTACCTCTTTGAGAAATGGTTAGATTGTTTTTCACAGTAGCTATCAATGAATGAAGACTCTAAATTCTCCACATCCTTACCAACACTTATAATTATGTAACAAAAAATGAATTGATTGATTTGAAAGACAGAGTTACAGAGAGAGAGAGATAAAGAGGGAAAGAGAGAGAGAATCTTTCATCTACTAGTTCCTCCCTAGATGGCCACAATAGCCAGGACTGGGACAGGTTGAAGCCAGGAGCTTCATCTGAGTCTGAGTGTGGGTGGCAGGTGCCAAAACATTTAGACTGTCTTCCTTTGATTTTCCCAAGCCATTAGCAGGGAGCTGGATTGGAAGTGGAACAGCTAGGACTTGAAGCAGTGCCCATATGGGATGCTGGTATCACAGTATGTCACAATGTTGTCCCCTGACTTTTCAATTTATTGCCATCCTGGTGGGTGTGAAGTGGTATCTTTTTTTTTTTTTAAGATTTATTTTTATTGGAAAGGCGGATATACAGAGGGGAGGAGAGACAGAGAGGAAGATCTTCCTTCTGATGGTTCACTCCCCAAGTGACTGCAATAGCTGGTGCAGCGCTGATCTGAAGCCAGGATCCAGGAGTTTTGTCCAGGTCTCCCACACGAGTGCAGGGTCCCAAGGCTTTGGGCCGTCCTCGACTGGTTTCCCAGGCCACAGGCAGGGAGCTGGAAGGGAAGTGGAGTAGCTGGGAAACGAACTGGCACCCGTATGGGATTCTGGAATGCGCAAGGTCAGAGTTTAGCTATGGAGCTATCATGTCAGGCCCATAGAAAGGCACTATAAATGAGCAACAGATACTGAATTGGCTGGCACCTTCACCTTGAGCTTTCCAGATCCCAAATTGTAAGCAGTGAATGTATACTCTTCATAAAGTCTCTAGTATAAGACATTTTCTTTCAGCAGCAGGAATGAAGTAAGTCAGGAAGGTTATCATGGGGCCCCTTGCTAGTAGCAATTGCTCTGGGATGGTGGAAAAGGAAGCCAGAATACGCAAAACGGAGGTGTGAATAAGAGATAAGGAAATAGAAACAATCAGGAGGAGACACTTCCCTTAGAGAGGCTGGGTGTGACAAGAAAAAAGAGAGCCGTAAGGTTGGACCAGAATGCTGGTGGAGGTTTTGAGCCTGTTTCTCAGTCAGGCTGAAACTCCTAGTAGCCACTTCATTAGTATATATTGCACTGAAGGAAATAAACTACATGAGGTTGAGCTTGATGCTATAGGAGAAGGACAAGTGAGGGTAGCAGACGGCTGGAGGAGAGGGGGTTGAGAGCATGAGTTAAACCCTGAAAGAGGACAGGCAGATGATGGCACCTTCAATGTGAAAATGAACAGAGGGCAGGAAGATAGGAAGGCTGGGTGTGGAACATATGGTATGTTGGTCGGGGCAGAGGGGCCACTGCTGTAGATAAATAAGCTAGGAGATAAAGGGCTTACATGTTTTCATTCTTTTCAGAGGAGCTCAGCTCTAGCCCTGATTCTAGTTTATGATTTTATCCTGTAAACAATGCTCAGTGTATTTGTTATTTCACAGACACTTTCTCATTTTCATTTGAAAGGCAGAAGTTACAGAAAGAGGGAGAGACCTTTCATCTGCTGGTTCACTTTGCAAATGGCTTTTGCAAATGGTTCACTTTTGCAAGTGGCCAGGGATGGGCCTGGTCGAAGCTATGAGCCAACAATTCCATCCCAGTTTCCCACATGAGTGCAGGGACCCAGGCACTTGGGCCATTTTCCGCTGCATTCCCAGGCTATTAGCAGAGAAGCTGATTGGAAGTGGAGCAGCTGGGACTCCAACCGTTATCCTTATGGGATGCTGGCATCACAGGCAGTGGCTTAACCTGCTGTTCCACAACACTAGCCCTTATTTCTTTTATTTCTGTGGTGGAAAACAAAGTAAGTTAGTGATAGTTATGTTTAAAGGGAAAGCACAAAGGTTGAGAAGAATCAGCAGAAGAGCCAATGTGTCATTTGATGAATAGTCGGGCACAGATGGTAAATCACTAGCCTGTTTACATGAAATGTTTGAAAGCAAGGATCATTGCGAGCCAGTGTTATGGCGTAGCAGTTAAAGACATTGTTGCCTGTAATGTCAGCACTGGTTCTAGCACTGGTTGTTCCACTTTCTATTCAACTCCCTGCTAATGACCTGGGAAAAGTAGTGGAGGATGGCTCAAGATCTGGGCTCCTGCACCCATGTGGGAGACTCAGATAAAACCACTGGCTTCAGTGCTGGCCATTGGAGCCATCTGACAATTGAACCAGTGAGTGCAAGACAAGTTTTTGTTTCTCCCTCTCTTTCTCTTTTTGTAACTCTATCTTACAAACAACAACAAAAAAGCAGCAGCTGGGATTATGCAAGCCATCAGTTTCGTCCGGCTCCTGGACTACCCCAGAGATATGACTATGACTTCACCGCGAGAGCGTGCTGAACCCCTTTGGGTCCTTTTAAAGTGCTGGCCTTTACTACTTCTTACTGTCATGCAGTATGCTAGCTGTTCCACACCTGCACTCTCAAAGCCCCTGGATAACCCTGCAAAGGAGATTGTGTGGCTCCCATTGTATTGATGACGAATTTGCTCAGTCATTAAGCAGGAGTCAGGACTAGAACCCAAGTTAAGCTGAGCCCTTTCCCACACCTGTGGTTTTGAGTTTTGCTTAGGGTGGGAAGCATTGTCTCTGTTTCAGCCTGGAGTAGAGGAAGGGGGTCAGAAGGGAAGAGCCTAATCCAATTTCAACCTGGGAAGCCCCTCATGTGTCAACTCTACCCACAGGGCTTTTAGATAAACTTCATTAGGGCAAAGGATTTATCATGCAGCTTCTCTGCCTGGAAACTCCCATGATGCCCAGCTACCCTTTGGTGAAAATCTGCATTTCTCTTTTAGCATGGCCTAGGAGACCCTAGTTGCTCTGACCCTGGTCCATTTCTCCAGCCTTGCTGTGAGCCACTGCCCATTCACCAGCCTCCTGCCAGCCGCTGACTGCAGTTCCTGGTACTGGCGGCATCTTTGGGCAACTCCCAGCCAGTCCTTCAGCCCCCGAGAGGCATTTACCTTCCTGCACCTGGGGCCAGGGCTTGTGCTGGGTCCTTCCTCTGCACTCTTTCCCCCAGCCCCCAGGCTTTCAGTCACAGCCCTACCTCTGTCACTTTGCTTGCCTGCATCCCTGGCTAGAATGCGGTTGTGCATCCTCTGCTTAGCTCCTCTTTGCTCTACTGGAAAGGTTTCTCAGGGAATTTGCTCTTTCTCCTGGGATAAGCATACCAGTGTTGCCTCAAAAAGCATACCAGAAATGCCAATGGCTTGATGTGAGGCGTGGAGTGTTTTCAGCATGGGAGTGTGTGTCCCCTGTAGCCAAACCTCAGTTTGACATGGAGGAGTTAGGCTGGGCAATGTCACATGATTAGAAAAATCTATGCAGGCAGAATAGCTGACTACAGGAAACACTACAGGCAGCTGCTTTCCAGCGAGTCGGTTTTCATCCTGCACAGAGCAGGGTGGTGGATGCTTGTCTCAGGTCCCTAAATCTGTGAATAGTTAAGATGCTTATGTTCAAACCTTCCCTAGAAAGAGGAAGGCTCCATCTTCCCTTCAACTCTGGGCACCCGCAGACCCAGCCATGTGGCAGGAAGCCCTGCCTCTGACAGCTTTCACCAAGCCCAACCCACCTTGGCGGCTGTCAAAAAGGAGACTGCCAAAGGAACCACAGTCCTGCCTCAATTAGCCCTATCTACAACGCAGGTGGAGGGGGGGTGTTACTACCATAAGCTGCTGCCAAGGGCCAGAATCTAGGAACTGCTTGCTCTCCTTCCTTCAGTCATCAAAGGAAAGAAGTTCATGTGGAAGAAAAAGGAAATGCTATATTACCCTGTGTAAATATACTTAAGGTGTAGTTCCTAGGGATAAAGCGCCAGCTGAAAGCAACACCAGCAAGGCCTTGGGTCATTTCATGTATGAGAAGAAATGACTGGATTATTCAGGGAATGAAGGAGAATCTCCAGCAGAAAGGAAGCGAGCAGACCACTGGGCAGAGATGGAAAATCTGGATGCACGGGCTCAGGGCGATGTTTCTAGGCTGTTCTGCAGCAACTATGTTTCTTTCCGGTGTTCAAACACTGGGATGAGAGGGCTGGGGAGCACTATAGTCAGTCTGTCTTCAGGGAAATGAGGGTATGTCAACAAGTTTGCACCCCAAAAGAATTAAGAGGTAAAAAAAAAGAATTGAGGTAAGTTTTTTTTGGTGTTAAAAAAAAAAAAAACTTTGACATCTGTTGCACAGGGTTTTTTTTTTTTTTCCAAAACATGCAATTTTAAGAAACTTCTTGAAGGTCTCTCTTATGCACAAATTCCAAAAGTTTGTGCACCAAAATAAACTTCTCTTTTAATTCTATTTTGCACAAACGTTTCCCCCTAAAGTCTCCTCTTTCAGTGCTATTTTTAAAATATGCTGTTCTCTAACACAGCATGGAGTCTCTGGCGGCCAACTGCTTTCTCTCCTTCTATGCTGAGTGAAATCTCCTCTGTTTAATTCATACTGCTTCTGAATGGGAGCAATTTTCCAAACTACAACTTACTTGTTAAAGTTAATAAAAACAAACAAACAAAAAACCCTTTGGGGCTGGTGCTGTGGCATAACAGGTTAAGCCTCTATCTGCAGTGCCAGCATCCCATATGGGTGCCAGTTCTAGTCCTGGCTGCTCCATTTCCAACCCCGCTCCTTGCTAATGTGTCTGAGAAAGCAGCAGAGCATGGTCCAATTCCTTGGGTCCTTCTTGCATCCATGCAGGAGACCTAGAGGAGGCTCCTGGCATTGGACTGGCCTAGCTCTGGCCGTTGTAGTCATTTGGGAAGTGAACCAGCTGATAGAAGATCCATTTCTCTCTCTTCTCTGTAACTCTGCCTTTCAAATAAAAATAAGTAAATCTTAAAAAAAAAAAATGCCATCGAGGAAAGCCCTATCTTGGGGATGTGGGGATGGAAGGAGATCAGAGCTGTGTCTCACTGTAGGGCACAAAGTCAAGATCAATTCCATGGCTCATTGCAAAACCTGAGAAATGTAAATGAGCCTTTTGCCTTATACTGCTCCAGGCCCCTGACCTAAAGTTCCAGAGACAGGTGAACTGTGTATCTCTAACTCAGAGCCAGAAAAAGGACTAGGGAACTTCAAAAATTCTCCCAGATAAGTTTATCTTGGCGGCTCAAAACGCAAGTGGGGTTTTCACATAACAAGCATTTTCATCAACTGATTGAAAGAACCCTTCCCTCAGCCATCCCCGCTCCCCCCACTTCCCGCCCCAGCTCCAGCTCTGCAGGGCTCTGGCCATTTGCTGTAAGAATGAGGCCCCAGTCTGTCCTGGGGTCATTAGCTTGTGGTTATGGGTTAATGACCTCTTCCTTTCAGCTTTTCCCTCTCTGGCTAAAACAGAAAAAAAAAAAAAGCACTCAAAGGACAGCCTTGTCATGTGAATGGAAAAAGCATTTGACTTTAATGAACTAGAGAAATCATCCTTGATACACTGGGATGTATAGCAGGCTAAGGTGTGGTAGTCTCAGGAGCAGGTGGCCTGGGGGCTCTACCTTCACCTCAAGACCCTTTAGGAAAACTGCCTTAGGAAGGCTGTGGGGCGTTTCCGCTGCAGCCACGGTCCCAGTCTCCATTCTTTCAGATTCCTTCCTAACAAACCCAGCGCTTCTGCTCGCCCACAAGTGGCTGCAGGGCGCTGACCTTTCCCCCTTCCTCTCCTGACTTCTCAGTTCTGAAGCTTTGGGACTGGCTCCCGGTCTGCTGGGACGTGGGCTCCCATTCGGTTAGGGAGTGCCCTACTGCCCGGGTCCTCCCGTACCGGACAGGTACCTGAGAGGAGGGGGTGGGTCCCCCTATGTGATCTCTCCCTGAGTGCGACCCGGGATAACCCGGGATAACCCGGGGTGGAGTCTTGGCTGCAGCACTGGCGTCTCCTCTCAGAGCTCTCCAGTTCCCGTTGCCCCTTCAACGGTCCTGGAAGAAGGGAAACAGCTGGCGGAGAAGCCCGTGAATGTGCGCCACCCGGCTGCCCGCGGTGTTCTTCTCCCTGGCTCGTGTCGACGCCGCTTTCCTGCTTGTCCCCACAGCCGTGGCGCCCGCTGAGCTCAAGGTTCGTTTCAGCGTCCACGCAGTGGCGGTGCTGCTGCTGTTATTGTTGGCGTTGCCGCGCTCCCGGACGCTGGTCGTCTCCCAGTCCTCAGCCCCCGACAGCTCCCGCAGGTTCTGCGGCGCGTCGGGCCGCAGATAGTAGCACGCCCGGTGGCCGCTGTGGTCGCGGCGAGTGGGGTCAGCGCCTAGGGCTCCCACCAGTACCTTGATGACCATGTCGTGGCCCTGCAGGGCGGCCAGGTGGAGTGGCGTGAGCCCGCCGCTGCCGGCGGCGCTCACGTCGAGCCGCAGACCCCGGCGCTGGGCGAAGTCGTGCACCAGGATGATCTCCTCGTGGCGCCCGTGCTTGGCCAGCCAGTGCAGCACCGTGTAGCCTGAGATAGGGTCGCACCGCAGCAGCAGTCCCGGCTCAGCTTCCAGCAGCTCTTGCAGCACCTCAAAGCGACCCTCGGCGGCCGCCAGGATCCACGCGTGCTCCCGCGGCTCCAGGCACAGCCCGCTGCCTCCCGGGCCACTCGAGCTGCCGGGCCCTCCGGCGGCCGGATCCTCCGTGCGTTCTTCCGTCAGCCACCCGGCGGGAGCCGTCCCCTGAAGCCCCAGCAGTTCCCGCAACGCTCCCCGCCGGCGCGCGGAGCCGGTTCCGGAGAGCATCAGCGAGCCCTGTGAGGGGCACTCCCGGAGGGGGAGGCCGGCGGTGACGCTGCCCCTGTACCTGCCCAAGCTACCGGTGTCCACTCTCGAGCGGCGCAGCTGTGGAGTTCCCCGCAGGCTCTGTGCGAGAGAAGCCTTGGATGCGGGGTCCGGGGACCCCGGGGGTTGGGCCATGGTCTCGCAGCAGCCGCCACAGCTCTTCCAGCGTCTAGCGTTCGCAGCCCTGTCCCGGGCCCCACCGGGAGGGGAACTGGCGCTGGCGCTGGCACTGGAGAAGGAAGCGGCTTGAGCAATTGGGTTCCGAGGGAGGGAGTGAAGGAGAAGAGGGAGGAAGCGAGAGAGCTACGGAGGGCGCCGCAGGGCGGTGGGGGGCGTGGAGGGCTGGGAGCTGCCACCGAGCTACCAGGGCCAGCCCCGCTCCAGCTCCCGGGGTACCACCGCCTCTGCAGCTGACCGGTGTCAGGGGCGGCTCCGCCCGGAACGGCCAGGTGAGCGGCCAGCTCCGCCCCCTGCGCCAGGGGCGGGGCGCGCGGACCTGGGCGGGCGGCTGCCCTGGCAGCCTGGGTTTTAAGCATCCCCTTCGCTGCCCACGGGAAGGGGCTCTAGGGCGCCCCTCCCCGACGGGCTGACCTCAGCTTTACCCGAGGGGAGCTTGATCTTTGAACGCCTTGTGCCCTCACTCTCCGCCCCCCTTCTATGCCCTTCCCTCTTATCTCAGCAGGAATCTCCCTGCACTTTGTCCCCGAACCGCCTTACTCCAGTGCCTAGCCTTCACGCGTAGGCTGTTTGGCCGCCCCTTGTGACTCCGGCTCGGCTGCCCTGCCCTTTGCGTGGCCTTCATCCTCCCCGCAGCGGCTGCGCTCACGGAGGATTCCAGGGAAGAAACAAACCCAGGGCACCGGAGGTCCAGACAGAAGGTCTTCCAGGGAACAGAGACGGGGTAGTCCCTGCTGCCCAGAGACTACCCGTTCTTCTCCCAGCTCTCATTAACTTTCCCAGGTTGGCTTGAAGTGGCAGCTACAGGGGACGGGAAACCTGCGCGGCGGGAACACTGCTCTCTTCTGAAGGGCAGCCCCTTCTCTGATGTTGGGACTCGCAGCTTTCTATAAAACCGGAGCAAAACTCTCTTGCCTCCTGCTCTTCATCATGTTGGAGGAGTTCCGTCAGGGAGTAAGAGGGAGATTTTTGAGCCGGGGGGTGGGGGTGGGTGGGTAGGAAGTCAGGAGACTGTTACAGCAGCCCAGGCCAGAGAGAGAGTGGGGGCTGAGACCAAACCGCTGCACTCCTCTTGGCCCAGCAATGGCACCAGTGATGGAAGGTGACAGAGCCTTTCCTTCTTAGCTGTCAAATACTCGGCACCTGCCCTGAGTTGCTGGAGCTTTCCTCAAGGGCAGCTTATGTATTTGAAGTCTGTACCTGAACTGTTGCTGTGTTCTAGACACTGTGCCACATGCTCTCTACATGTGTGCACTTTCACAATACTCCCTGTGGCCCTAAGAGCTAGACAGCGCGACTGTCTCCACTTTGCCAAGAGCTTAGACCACTTGCCCAAGGTCACTCAGCAGGAAGTGTCAGAGCTGATCTGTTTGCCACCATAGTGCTTTTTTTTCCTCCCTGGCACAGACGGACTGGCCTTCAAGCCAGGCTTATCAACAGCAGCTCATTCACCCAAGTCCTAACTTCCAGCCAAGCGGAGCCTTTCTTTAACCTGTGCTCCTCCAGCAGGAGCTACCTGGCTCACAGCTTCTATCTTGGTGCCATTCTCCCTGTCTTTCAAGGGTGGCCTCGGTCCCCCCTTCCCTAGGCAGCCTCCATGGCTTAATCCCAAGCCTCTCTTGCTCAGACTCCTTTTGTAACCACCATAGGAGACCTTGTGCTACATTTCTTTCCGCCTGCTGTGACATGTTGCTCAAACTCCGACAATCCTAGCTTGTTTAACTCTGGCAGCCTGGAAAGCCACGATGCCATGTGTTGAGCAGGGGGCCACACAGCCACGTGCCTTGGTGCTCATTCTCCCTCTCCCTGCCACACATGGGATCTGCCAGATATGAAGAGCAGCTCATGTGTGCTTAGGCCCCATTCCTAAAGATAAAGAAGGTAGTGATTAAGTGATTTCTTCCTTGAGCTGCTTAGCCAAAGCCACCTGCTGGCCTTTGCTGGGTCCTCAGAGACCAAGCCCCAGGCCAGAGTAGGCCCCAAGCTTTCAGACTTTCATTTTCAAAATGAACCCAGACTGACAAGCAGCTACTTCCGTTGCTCTGGAAACTCCCCTCCAAAACCCCAAGTCTGTAAACACGAAACCACACACAGGCACACACACACTTCCACAATATGCAAACAGCTGCAGATATATGTATATTTTTATATCAAAGTACGAGCCTGGAGAACGCAGGATGGAAGAATGCTTGGATTATTAATTTTCCTTGTCATTAAGCAGGCAACCCCCTCCCCTATCAGCACTAATAATATCTGTGGTTCCAGTTCAAAGACTACAAAGGCGGCCACCTAACCAGCCTTCAGACCTATGACATACATGCACTTGCTTAACTCCATTACCTGAGACCAAAGCCACGGTGCCTACCTAGCAACTTGTTTCATCCCGGCTTAGCGAGTGCTTTCTATTGTGGGTCATGGGCTACACACAGGATTCCCCAGACCCATCCCCTTCAGTAGGAAGGGCTCTGGAATTTGATACCAGGAAGTGGTAAAGCACAGGGAAGTGGAAAGCACAGGGACTAGTACCAACCCAGTTACAACTATGATGCATCTGCTACCCCTCCAGAGGCCCTTGGAAAAGCCCCCCTACCTCCAAATTGCAGGTAGAATGGATATTTGCATTGCAAATAGTCTATGCCTGATATCTTTTCCCACTAGGAGTCTCTTCTATATTCACGAGTTTATTTACACATCCTGTACTTTGACAGCCAGAAGACAGGCCGGTGTTGTGGCATTACGGGTAAAGCCATGTGAGTGCCGATTTGAGTCCTGGCTGCTCCACTCCAGATCCAGCTCCCTGCTGATGCACCTGGGAAAAGCAGCAGAAGATGAGCCAAGTGCTGGGCCTCTGCCAACCAGGTAAAGACCCAGACAAAGCTTCAGGCTCCTGGCTTTGACCTGGCCCAACCCTGTCTGTTGCAGTCATTTAAGGAAGTAATCTAGTAGACAGTTCTCTCTGTCTCTGTCCTTCTCTCTCTGCAAATTTGCCTCTCAAATAAATATTTTAAAGTCTTTATATATATATATATTTGAAAGGCAGAGTTACAGAGATAGGAGGAGAGAATGTTTTATCTATTTGTTCACTCCCCAAGCGGCTACAACAGCCAGACTTGGCCAGGAGCCAGGAGCTTCTTCAGGGTCTCCCACTTGGGTTCAGGGAGCCAAGCACTTGGTTCATCTTCCACTGCTTTCCCAGGTGCATCAGCAGGGAGCTGGATCAGAAGTGGAGCAGCTCCGTCTTGAATAAGCACCCATATGAGATGCTGACATTGCAGGCAGAGTCTTAGGTTGCTATTCCACAATGTTGGCCCCAAATAAATAAAGATTAGAAAAGAAAAGAGCTAAAAGAAGTCAATGTGGGCCCCGGCGCGGTAGCCTAGTGGCTAAAGTCCTCGCCTTGCACGCACCGGGATTCCATATGGGTGCCGGTTCTAATCCCGACAGCTCCACTTCCCATCCAGCTCCCTGCCTGTGGCCTGGGAAAGCCGTCGAAGATGGACCAAAGCCTTGGGACCCTGCACCCACATGTGAGACCCAGAAGAGGCTCCTTGCTGCTAGCTTTGGATTGGCTCAGTTCTAGCCATTGCGGCCGCTTGGGGAGTGAACCAGTGGATGGAAGAGCTTCTCTGTCTCTCTTCCTCTCTGTATATCTGACTTTCCAATTAAAAAAATAAATCTTAAAAAAGAAGAAGTCAATGTTTCCTTTGTTTTCATTTTCCAAAGGAAGTTTAATCAACAGAGAGGCTGACAGAGGTAACAGAGAGGCAGAGAAACTTAAACATGGCATGTTTTGCTGAAGAGAGATTAGAAGTCTTACAATGAGGATCATAAGTGATCTGCAAGACCTAATTTGCATTTAACTTTTTGGGAAGTTGCCAGTGGGATTTTGGAATCCAGAAAAATGCTTGAGTGGCTGCAAAACAGGCAAGAAGAGTGTTGAAAGATGGTACGCCAAGTCCCTGAGGCTTTTACAGTCCTTGGTCAAGAAGGGAGTGGGGAATGTTCTTGATGTTCCAGATAGGAGATGGAGCCTTCCAGAGCAGTGGTGATAGTGTCAGGATGCTCAGCCGGAGCGAACCAGGGGAGCGTGGCTGAGTATGGGGAGTGTGTGAACAGTTGCCGGATATCACTGTTCCTGGTTGCCGTTTCCTCCTCCATGTCAGAACGTTGCGTCGCGAGTCCTCATTTTGAAGACACAAGGGTACATGTCATGTTTAGTAAATACTTTGTAAGTGCTTGCTCAATACTTTGGAATTGCTTTGGCCCTGTCAGTCTTTCAGTAAAGTCCAATGTACCTGTTAAGGACAAAAGATTCACATCTTATTCTAAGAGTTTGGTGAGTTCAGAACAGTAGTAGGTGGGAAGATGAAGCGGACCCATATGTGAACCTTGCGACCTCTTGGAATAACAGAAAGGGAAAAGAAAGAAGGAGTAAAAAGAACTCTCTAAGCCTGAGTGGAAGCAGACAAGTTGTGTAACACTTGAGTGAGGGTGACTGAGCCGTGAGGCAGGTGCCTCACGGCGCAGCAGAGACCTTGAAGTGTGACAAGAACAAAATTTCCATTACAGGTTTCATTGATAACTGCCATTGAAAAAATGCCACGTCCTTTCAGACTTTGTGTATTACCCTGCTGAGACGCCAGAGGGAGCCCTACCAGGAGTGGCTGAGAAACCCAAAAGGACCACCCAGGTTTCCAGCTGGTAGGCTAGAGGCATTGCAGGCTGTTTGGAAGGTGAATTCAGGTCCTAGGTCAGACTGCTTACTTGTGGCCCTGAAGCAGCTCCGAGGAAGGGAATGCTAGCGCCAGGGGATGTGGTAGGAAGGACAGGGTGCCATCTTGGCCAGAATGTGAACCATCCGGAATGAGAGGGATGGTAGTGAAGTGTTTTCTTCTGCTAGCCAAGAGGAGCTGGCTTCTATGACATTCAAAGTTTTCAGAGTGCTTTAGTTTTTATAACTTTTTTTTTAAAAGATTCATTTTTATTGGAAAGGCAGATTTACAGAGAGAAGGAGAGACAGGGTCACTTCCCAAGTGGCTGCAATGGCCAGAGCTGAGCCAATCTGAAGCCAGGAACCTCTTCTGGGTCCTATGTGGGTGCAGAGTTCTCAGGTTTTGGGCCATTCTCAACTGCTTTCCCAGGCCATAAGCAGGGAGCTGGAAGGGGAATGGGGCAGCTGGGACATGAACAAGTGCCCATATGGGATCCATATGGTGAGGATTTAGCCACTGAGCCCTTGTGTGGAGTCCAGAGTGCAAAATTTTTTGTGATTGGGGCAGAGACAAGGAAAATAACTGAGTTGGCTTAGGTTTACAGTAGGTGTTTATTTAAAAAAAATTTTTTTTAAAGTGTATGTATTTACCTAGTGGCTGAAGTCCCTGCCTTGCACGCGCCAGGATCCCATATGGGCGCTGGTTCATGTCCCTGAGGCCCTGTTTCCTGTCTAGCTCCCTGCCTGGCTTGTGAAAGCAGTAGAGGATGACCCAAAGCCTTGGGACCCTGCACCCGCGTGGCAGACCCAGAAGAAGCTCCTGGCTCCTGGCTTCGGATTGGCTCATCTCTGGTTGTTGTGGCCACTTGGGGAGTGAACCAGCTGATAAACGATGTTTCTCTCTGTATCTCTTCCTCTCTGTATATCTGACTTTCCAATAAAAAAATAAATCTTAAAGGAAGAACAGGTTAAATGTATGCGTATACACACTGAAAGAGAGGGAGAGAGAGAGATTTCATCAACTGATTCACTTCCCAACTGCACACAACAGCCAGGACTGGGCCAGGCTGAAACCAGGAGCACAAATGTGGCTTGATGAGGTGGATGGCAAGAACTCAGCCTTTGAGCCATCACTTGCTGCCTGTTGGGATTAAATTAGGAAGCACAGTAGCTGGGGTATGATCCAGGCCTTCTGATATGAGATGTGACTGCCTCAAGTGTCAGCTTAACATGTTGCACCCCCACATGTGTCCCTTACTTTCATTTTGTTTAAGAAAATATTTATTTATTTGACAGAGAGAGATAGAGAGATCTTTCATCCACTAATTCGCTCCCTAAATGGCTGCAACAGCCAGTGCCGGGCCCATCAGAAGCCAGGAACCAGGAACTTCTGGGTTTCCTACGTGGGTGCAGGGGCCCAAGAACTTGAACCATTATCTACTGTTTTTTGAAGTGCATTAACAGGGAGCTGGATCACAAATGGAGGTGCCAGGACTTGGGTTAATGTATATACAGAATGCTGACACCATAGCTGGAGGTTTAACCTACTAAGCCATGACACTGGCCCCTTTTGATTCCATTTCTATGAGATGTCTCGAAGAGGCGGACCCTAAAGACAGAAAGCAGGCTGTTGGCCATCAGTGTGTGTGTAGGAGGACAGGATTGAATGCAAAGTGCCAGCTAATCGGTGTGAGTTTCCCTTGAGCTATTCAAAGTGTTCTGGAAATTGACAGTGGTGAAAAATGTATAACCTTGTGAGTGTACTGAAAACCACTGATGTGTATCCTTTATAATAAATTTATTTTATTTTTGATGATATTTACATAGTTGAGAAGGGTTCATGCCTATGTGGACCACTGATTAAGGTGAGGAGGGTTGAGGAATGGGAGAAAGAGGATGAGACAATTGTTTCCAATTCTTTTCTTCCTGTATCTGGGGGAAAAGTAGGGAGAGAAGGAAAGAGGGCTGCTCGCAGCTGCCCAGCTGCATCAGTACCCAGGGATGGAGGCACCTATTCAATGTTATCCCAAGATCCTCAGTGTGGAGCATGTTCTGAGGATACTGCCCAAGTGGTTTTGATAGTTCTGAGATGCTGTTGATTTTGTTGCTCTGAGGTTGAGGAAATCGTTCCAAGGTCCATTGGCTGACATAGTTCACCTTAGAGTCTCCATTCACCTAGATACTTACTGTAAACACTTGGCTGGGGTAGTTGTCCAGTTTGTTCTGCCATCCATTATTAGACCTCCATGATTAGACCGGCCTCCATGATCTGACATGTCCCCCATGTGCATCTGGGCATGCCATTCACTGCACTGTCTTCAGCAAACGAGGAGACACAGTACTAGTACATTTACTCCATGATCAGGTCCTGTGATTTTTACCATAGCTGGAGTTCTGAGGTCAATGGTCCAGTTGGTAGGCGGGGGCTGGGGGAGTTCCCCAAAGAAACCTCGGCTGAAGTAATTCCAGATCTGACTCGTGCGTGCTAGCCAATAAACGGTCCAGCTTAGTCCATCACCCACATCAGTCTACACACATACACACAGGTGGTTGCAGTCTCCCAGTCAGTTCTGTCTCCGGCCCCATCTCATACACAAATCAATGAATGCTGCTGCCCAGCCTAACCCTGACCACCACACACTCAGCCTTCACATACACCAGCGGGAACTGCAGCCTAATCAGAGAGACCCTCAATAACCCCCACCAGACCTTGCTCACAGCCATGGTTTCTTGCACATGCCAGGATGTGCAGCAGACTGGCAGCAGACTGGTCTGGTCTGTCCCCATGCCATTCAGCTTTTGTACACATCAATGAGTGCTGCAGCCCAGCTCAGCCCAACTGACTCCACTATCCAGCCCACACTTAATGTTGGTGGGTGCTACTGCCTGTCCGGCCAGGCCTCCCCCCAGCCCTGGTTTGCATGCTCACCAGTGCAAACTGCAGCCCATCAGAGGGATGTCCAGTTTCCCTCCTGGGTACACTCCCAGCCCCAGATTTTGTATTGTACTTTCCGGGTGGTTCTGTGGTCTAGTCTTTATATATATATATATATATATAAAAGATTTATTTATTTTTATTACAAAGTCAGATATACAGAGAGGAGGAGACACAGAGAGGAAGATCTTCCGTCCGATGATTCACTCCCCAAGTGAGCCGCAACGGGCCGGTGCGCGCCGATCCGAAGCCAGGAACCTGGAACCTCTTCCGGGTCTCCCACACGGGTGCAGGGTCCCAATGCATTGGGCCGTCCTTGACTGCTTTCCCAGGCCACAGTCAGGGAGCTGGATGGAAAGTGGAGCTGCCGGGATTAGAACCGGCGCCCATATGGGATCCCGGTGTGTTCAAGGCGAGGACTTTAGCCACTAGGCTACGCCGCTGGGCCCCTGTGGTCTAGTCTTAAGGTACTTGTCCCCAGTCTCAGCACTTGCCAGCTGATGCTGTGGCGAAGTCCAAGCAGCCTGCACTTACTCTGGCTCATGCATGCACCAGTGGGTATAGTCAGTGCAGTCTGGCTCTTCTAACACAGCTCACATATTGTAGTCCTGCCCAGAATGGTTGCCTTAAGTCTCAGCTTTCAAGTTCACCAGTGGGAGCAGTGATCCTGCAGGGGAGCCCCCTGCTTACCCCCTATTGAGCACAGCCCGTCCCCACCAGGATCTTATGTGTGTTGTCGATGCTGCAGCCCTGTCTAGTACGGCTCACCTCACCTCGGCATTTACCAGCATATTCTGCAGCCTGGCTCAATCTGGCCTGCTACTAGTTCCAGCTCGTGGGTGCTACAACCTAACCCACCCCAACCTGCCCCCAGTTCCAACCCTAATGTGAACTGGCTGGTGTTGCAGCCTATCCTGGCCTGTCCTGCACCCTATCCTGATTCTCACATCTGCCAGTGATGGTATGAACTGGCCCAGCTTGGCCTGCCCCCAGACCTGAGTCACACGTATACCAGTGAGCACTGTAACCTGGTTGGTCTGGGCTGCTCCCAGCCTTGGGGAATTCCTCAAGCTCCTCTATCAAACCATCACCCACTCACAGAACTTGTGCACACCAGTGTGTTCTTGGCCTAGCTTGACTTGGTCTACCTCCTGTCCTGGCGTTCACCAGCAGGAACAGATCCTTGCCAAATGGGCCCACACCCATTCTGGCTTGTATCAGTGAGTGTTACAGCCCATTTCCACCTGGTCCATCCCCAGATCATTTGACAGAGCAGGTAAGACACCACTTGGGATGCCTATTTCCTGTATCAGAGTGCCTAGACTGGAGTCCCAGCTCTGTTTGTGACTTCAGCTTCCTGCTAATGCACACCCTGGGAAGCAGTAGTGATGGCTCAAGCCCTTGGGCTCCTGCCACACATGCGGGAGATCCAGATGGCGTTCCGCATTTCTAGCTTTGGTCTAGCCTAGCCTTGGCTATTGTGGGCATTTGGGGAGTAAATCAGTGGATGTGAGCTGTGTCTGCTTCTGTGTTTTGCCAATAAATACTTTCAAGGAGTAAAAGCTTAAAAAATTATGACACAGATCCAGAAAAGAGCACAAAAAGTATATAACTTGGTTATTTTTCCCCAAGTTAACACACCTGTGCAACCACCAGCCAGAATAGGAAATAATCCTATCACAGCACCCAGAAATCCCCTTTGTCCCTTCCCTGTCATTGTCCCCCCCAATCTTTGTTCCTGTATGATGAATTATCCCAAAACTTATTGCAAAAAAGAGCCACTACATTATGCTTATGTAGCCTGGAGTTCAGGAATTCAGATGGGACACATGGGGATGGGTTGTATTTGCTCCATGCTGTCCAGCACGTTGGCTAGGTGTGACTGGGCACCCAAAGATAGAAACCTCTGGAGAGATCTTTTCTCACTTGTCTCCTCATCTGATGGCTGGGGCCTCAGCAGGATCTTCAGGCCAGGACACTTGCCCATGACTTCTCTCTGGGGTTTGTGATGGCACTTCAGGCTGTGTAGCATCAATTCTACTCCACTGTGTGTGCTGCCCAGATTCACGGGAAGGAGGCATGAGTTGATCCTCTCAAAATGAAGAGGGCCAAATGATTTCTAGTAATTTTGCAAAACTGCAATGGTAAAAAATAGCCTGCATGTTTGCCACCAAAGACTTGTTAAGCATCCTGTTTGTGAATGTCTAGATAGAGCTTGGTGGCTCCCCAAATAGGTGCAAACAACCAGGGCTGCACCACCAGGCTAAAGCTAGGAGCCTAGAATTCCATCAGGGTCTCCCACATGGGTGGCAGGGACCCCAGTTACTTAGGTCAGCTTCTGCTGTTTCCCAGGTGCATTAGCAGGGGGCTGAATGGAAAGTGGAGGAGCTGGGACTTGAAGTAGCACTCCAATATGGGTTGCTGGTACTGCAGTCTAGGGCTTAATGTGCTATGCTGTAATTCTTGCCAATTTTTGTTATGACTTATTTGTTTCAATGACAAAGTGACATAGAGGGAAACAAAGAGACCTTCCATCTGTTGGTTCACTCCCCCAGTGACCTCAAAGGGCATGAGTGGGCCAGGCTGAAACCAGGAACACAGAACCCACTTTGAGTCTCCCATCTAAGTGGCAGGGTTCCAAGTAGTTGCACCATCTTCTGCTGCTTTCCCATGCTTGGGTTCCACTCTTGACGCCATGATGCAATTTGTCCATCAACCCAGGGCATCCATGTGCCATCCTCCAGGTCCAGCGATGCCACTGTTGTCCTTCATGTCAACAGGCACTGCTAGCTCTCCCAATAAATGTGGACACAGCCCTGTTAACCCTGTAAAGTGAGGTTTAGAGATCTAGGAAGGTAATAAGGCTCTAGTTTCCCTGTTCTAGCTCTACCACGCAGCTGTTACCCACTCTATTTCTGTTCCTCCAGCCATCTCTACTTGGCTTTAGTCCTAATGCCTTTCTTCATCTTAGCATTCCTAGAGTCCAACAGTGTCATACACTACCCCAAATGGTTGTCACTTGAGTTATATCTCAAGTCCCCATTTGAATGAAAAGTCTTTGGAGTGAACACAGGGGAAAAGGCAAGGATTCAGCAACCAGAGCTGAGGCCTGACAGGAAGGAGGTAGGGGTGCGAGACCTCAGGGATAAAGTCAGAGTCTTGAAGCAGGGTGAGTTAGCAGTGCAGGTGACCTGAGGCCCCATCCCCAGGCTGCTGGGGTAGATCTGCTGAAGCACCTCTGGCCTAGGGTCTGTGACAAAGCTGAGCCTGCAACTCAGTTGGTGGATTCCCCTGAAAGTGGTCCCAGTGTGAAAGAGAGAAGAGCACAGATGGGGAACCATGCAGGGCTTGAGCCCACTTTATTCTTCACTTTGGTGTGCAATGCCTTCTTAGTCTGAGCCCATTATAATGATTACTGCTGATCTCTGATGAGCACTTCCCTACATGCCAGCCACAACTCTAGGACTGCGTGTACTAATTCACAGCATCCTCACAAGAGCCTCTAAGTAGTGTCAATTATTACCCTCATTTCACAGATGAAGAAACGAGGCACAGAGAAGAGGTGAAGTGACTTGCCCAAGATTGCACAGTGGAGCCGAGAGTGGAACCCAAGCAGTGTGGTTCAATGGTCAGGTGTCTGGCCATGACCCTACAATTTGAAATAGTTACCTGTGATGGGGGCCTTCAATGCCTCAACACAAAGGAAAGGTGTCAATGGTTTCGGTGTCAGACAGGGGGCAGCCTGATTGATAGGGGAGCAAATTCTGACTGGGAGACCTTTACCTGCAGCGCTCTCAACTCCGCCACCTGAGGCTTATGTTTCATGGGGACAACTCTGTGCGACAGTACACACCTCTTTTGTGAAATAAACCAGTCAACGTAGTTCTATAACTGGGCTAGCGGGTCTTTAATCCTTCCTTGCTTGCTTTCATTCATTCTTTCTTAGTATTTATTTTATTTTGAAATAATTGGAGAAAGAGAAAGAGACTGAGACGGTTTCCATCTACTGGTTCACTCCTCAGATGGCTGCGATTCTGGGGCTGAGCCAGGCTGAGCCAGGCTGAGCCAGGAGCTTCATCAATGTCTCCCATGTGGGTAGCAGGGGCCCAAGCACTTAAAACATCCTCAGCTGCTTTTTCAGGCTATGAGCAGAGAGCTGAATGGGAACAGGAATAGCCAGCCCAAATGAGGTGCTGGCATTGCAGACAGTGGCTTTACTCTCTAAATCACCACACAGTTCCTATGACATCTTCCTGAGTGATTTGAGGCCTCTGGATTGATATTTGTCAACTATTGTTTCCATGTTTGAACATCCCTTGAACGGGCTAAGTTCATGTGCACATTGTTCTGACTTAAAATGGGCAGAATCTTATGTGATCTCAACTTCAAACTTTATAGATTGTATTTTCTGCTGTGCTTCATTGTTGTCTAGACATGAAGAAACAGTACCCATGCCTTTATTGGCTGTGAGTCTGGCATTGTCACCTATGTATTGTCAGGAAGGCCACTCCTTGGTTCTGTTTCACCTGTCAGGGCAGCTGTGAGCAGTTCCTTACAAGCAGTTGGCTAAGAGCATGATCCTTGGGTTGCGCTAGAAGTTTGATGCAGGTTCATAGAGGGGACAAGCGGACCTCCAGCTGGACACAGGCTTTCAGGAGATTACATTGTCTATCGGTTATACTCTGGTTTCTCTTCAGATCGTATAAATCTTTCGCCTTTTTTACACTGTCTATGGGTCAGCTTTTCTGCTGGGTGACTAGTGGTGGCTACAAATGGCAGGGAGAGGGAGAGAGTATTGCAGCTGACTCTGGTGTCATTGCTAGTCAATTTGCATGCCGTCGCTAGAATGCACGTCATAGGCTGCCTGTGCCTTGAAGTAAAACAGTCCTGTTGGGCCTAATTTGGATAAATGAGGAGTCAAGGTCAACTGCATGCTGGGTGCTCTGAGACCTTGAAGCCTACAGCTCAGCATTAGCTATCATGTGGTGGTTGCTGCTGCTTTTGGCAGTTAGGCTGCTCCCTGTTATGACTGAAGAAGAGTCTAGCCCAGCTCAGTCCCTCTTTCCAGTTGGCCAGCTGGCATCAGCAGGACTTCTGTTCCAAGGGTCCCCTTGGCAACCAGTTTGGCATGAGTGCTCTGGAAAGACTAGTCACTTAATTTGTTTCCTGTCTGCCAGACACTCGGATTGTGTAGAAATCCATGCAGCTGCAATAACTCAACATTGAAATCCAGGGGTAGGAACGCACTACTTCCAGAGCCAGATACGGTCCACATGCCTGATCAGGCAAAGCCTGTGAAGGTTCTGCACTTCTCACAATTCAAACTAGAATGAATTGTCAGGGCTGCCCCATGCCTCTCCTTCTCTGATCATTTAATACTTTTCCCTCAGGGCTCCTAGGAACTGAAGATCTTGCAAGGTGGTGGTGGTGAGGGGGGAACAGACCAAACTTGCATGCATCCATATTATGAGGGGAAAAGATAGATTGCCAGATTGAACAGGCTTTGTGATTGAGACAGGAGTTGGTCCAGGCTGCAAGGAATGGCAAGTGCCAAGTCCAGTGCCAGGAGACTACTTGAGCCTAGGCAGACTCCACTTGAAGTCTTGGGCTCGGGTTTTACAGAGCATCTGGAGAGGTGACTAAGGAGCAAAATTTCTGTGAAAGCCCTCGCAATGTTGTGTTGCACCAGGAGAAAGAACAAGAAAGCTGCCTTTAGAAAGTTGACCAGCTTAACTGCACTGGGTTGGGGGGCAGCTCTTGCCAGCATGAGCTGGAATGGGGGTAGACCAGGCCAGGCCAGGCCAGGCTACAGCACCTGCCACCAAATGCTGAGGTGAAATGGGCCATGCCAGACTGGGCTGCAGCACCCACCAGCATAAGCGAGACCAGGGCAGGGGGTGGGTGTTGAGCTCAGTAGCGGAGTAGTGGGGACTCCCCTGCTGGGTCACTGCTCCTGCTGGTGAGCCTGAGAACTAGGGCTGGTGGCAGACCAGGCCGGGCAGGGCTACAACATCTGTTAGCCTATTTGTGAACTAGGATAGGTAGACAGCGAGGCTGGGCTAACCGATTGTATCCATTGGCACAGGCATGAGTCAGAGTAAGGGCAGGCGAGTTGGTTTTGCCACAGCATCAGCTGGCAAGTGCTGGAACTGGGGGCAAGTCCTGTCAAGCTGGACTGTAGAACCACCTGGAGAGTGCAAGATCGGGGACTGGAAGTGGGTCCAAGGGGGAGGCTGTGGGCACCTCTCTGATGGGCTGCAATTCTCACTGGTGAACATGAGAACCAGGACTGGGGGTGGGCCTGGCTGGACAGGCAGTGGCACCTGCTGGCATGAATGTGGGCTAGAGGGTAAAGTCAGTTGTGTTAAGTAACGCTTCAATGCCCAATGATGTATATGAGATCTGAATGGGATGTAGGACAGACAAGACTAGTCCCCTGTGCATGTTGGCAGGCACAGCAATCAGACCAGGGGCTGGACCAGTTGGGGTTATTGGGGATCACTCTGACTGGGCTACAGCTCCCCCTGCTGTAAGTGAGGGCTGAGTGTGTGGTGGGCAGGGCTGGGCTAGGCTGCAGCACCCATTGGTTTACAGAGGAAGGAGGGCAGAACAAATCGATCAACTACCCCAGTGAAGCTCAACAGCAATCTTCTGGGCGAATGGAGACTCAGAGATGGACTATGTCAGTCAATTGACCCTGGATGGATCTCCTCATCATTGGAGCGGTAATATCAACAGCATCTCAGAACTATCCAAACCACTTGAGCGCCACCCTCAGAACATGCTCCACAACGGGGATCCTGAGATGACATCGGGTACTGAGGCAGTTGGGAGACTGGGTGTGGTCTCTCCAATTGTATCCTCCCCTCCCCCAGATACAGGAAGGAGAAAAGGAATTTGTCTAAAAAAAAAAAGGTTGACCAGGGCCTGGCGCAGTGGCCTAGCGGCTAAAGTCCTCGCCTAGCACATGCAGGATCCCATATGGGCGCAGGTTCATATCCCGGCAGCCCTGCTTCCCATCCAGCTCCCTGCGTGTGACCTGGGAAACCAATCAAGGATGGCCCAAAAACTTGGGATCCTGTGCCCGCGTAAGAGACCTGGAGGAGGTTCCTGGCTCCTGGCTTTGGATTGGTGCAGTTCTGGCCGTTGAGGCTGCTTGGGGAGTGAATCATCAGACGAAAGAAATCTTTCTCTCTCTCTCTTCTCTGTATATTTGACTTTCCAATTAAAATAAAATAAAAAGTATTTTTAAAAAGTTGACTAGCTGCCCGGGGAGAGGGAGGGGCCTGGAGGCAGAGCGGAGGCATTGGAAGAGTCCCAACTTTAAAACCAGGTACTTCTAGCAGATGTCACACCTCTGCAACCTACCAGGCCTGCTGCCAACTCACCAGCCCTCCCTTCACTGACTCAGATTCTTCCCTGGTATGACAGGTAGAATACTTCCTCCCTCCGCTGTGCTTGTTGTGAGGATTCAGCGAGAAGTGTGCTGCCAAAGAGGGCTTGACATGTGCAGAACACCAGGGGACAACTGAGATTACTGAGAAGATCTGTGATGCACCCAGAGCCCAGAGCCTACTCCAGTGGGCACAATGGACAAGAGAGGTGGATTTTGGTGGGCTACCTTTAGAAAGAGCCATTTGGGATAGGCGTCTTTAAGCACACATGAATACTTCAGGAAGCAGCTGATGAGGTTCAAGCAAAGAGTGGCCTCACATTTCCCAGGAGACTGCAGGGCGGAGGGGGGGGGGAGGATTCCTGCAGATGAAACAAAGTCAACACGCAACACTCCCTAGAAGGCTTCCTGACCATTAGAGTTGAAGATTCTAGACCAGAGTTTCTGAGAATTTAATTCCTTTAACAAACTGTTCGTGGTCCACTTCTGCATTTGAGCCCACTCCTTTTCTCTCTCCCCATGTCTGGCTCCAGTTCCTGGTTATGGTCTCAATGTGCCCTCTCCACCCCCATTCCTGTTTGGAAATCAAATCAACTGTGCAATAGAATTGACAGATGGGGCAATTAGGAGGGGATAAGATGCCGATGGCAGAGCCTTCACAAATGAGCACCCTTAAAAAGAGAAGTTGAAGGGGGCACTCTAGTTCTTTTAAGTCCCTCTGCCATGTGAGGAAACAGGAAATGATCCAGCTGCTGCGACCAGTGTAGCATGAGCCGGAGTTTCAAGATGGGAGTGATGTGTAATGATAAAAGGAGACAGAGATGAGAGGTTTATGAAAGTGGGGCCGCCAGAGGGAACCTCTCTCCATGAGAGTGAATCAATCCAGTGCCTGTCCCGGCAGCTTTATTGATTGATTAATTAAGATTTTTATTTGTATTGGAAGGTCAAACATACAGAGAGGAGGAGAGACAGACTGGAAGATCTTCCATCTGTTGATTCACTCACCAAGCAGCCACAATGGGCAGCGCTGAACCAATCTGAAGCCAGGAGCCTCTTCTGGGTCTCATATGCAGGTGCAGGGTCCCAAGGCTTTGGGCCGTCCTCGACTGCTTTCCCAGGCCACAAGCAGAGAGCTGGATGGGTAGCAGGACTTCAGGATATGAACCAGCACCCATACAGGATCCTGGCATGTGACAGGCAAGGACTTTAACCACTAGGCTATCACGCCGGTCCCTCTCGGCAGGTTTTAATGAGAAGAGAAAAGGATAGTACCCTATAGCTATTTTAGGGTGTATAGAAGCAGGTTGTACATAAACTAAAATTGAAATGTCAATGACGTAGTCACAGGATGTGGTTAAGAACTTGCATTTTTTAACATATTGATTACTCAATACCACGTCAAATAATTCCATAATGTTGTAAATTGCTGTTGATGTTGTGTTGTGGCTTTTAATTGATCGGAATGATATTCTACTAGTTCTGCCTTCAGACCAGAGATGGTCTCCCCCAAGAAACCATTGAATTTATCTGGACAATAAGATTCTGCACTCTATGCTTGGCATATGCTTGCAATGAAAGAATCTTGACTGAATTTGAACTGTAATACTGCAACAAGGTGGAGGAATCCACCATGGGGGGAGGGCACGGGGAGGGGTTGAGGGAATCCCAGAGCCTATGAAACTGTGTCACATTATGCAATGTAATTAATAAAAAAAAGACATGATGAAAAATGAAAAAAAGAGAGAGAGAGAAAAGGGGACAGCACTGTGGGTCATTCACAAGCAAATCATCCATCTCTAAGTGTCAACATCCCATGTGGGCACTGGTTCATGTCTCAGAGGCTCCACTTCTGATCCAGTTCCCTGTTTATGGTTGGGAAAGCAGTTGAGGATGGCCCAAAGCCTTGGGACTCTACACTCACATGGGAGATTTGGAAGAAGCTCCTGACTCCTGGATTTGAATCAACTCAGCTCCAGCTGTTGGCGGCCATTTGAGCAGTGAAACAATAGATGAAGGTCTTTGTATCTCTCCTTCTCTCTGTAAATCTTCCTTTCCATTAAAAATAAAACTTTAAAAAAGAGAGAGAAAGAAAAGAAAGATCTTCCATCTGCTGGACATGAACCAATGCCCATATGGGATCTTGGTATTTGCAAGGGGAGGATTTAACCGCTTGAGCCATTGCACCATGCCCAAAATAAATAAATCTTTAAAAGGAGGGAGAAGAGGGACCAGCGCGGTGGCCTAGCGGCTAATGTCCTTGCCTTGAACACACCGGGATCCCATGTGGACACCGGTTCTAATCCCAGCAGCTCCACTTCCCATCCAGCTCCCTGCTTGTGGCCTGGGAAACCAGTCGAGGATGGCCCAAAGCTTTGGGACCCTGCACCCGCGAGGGAGACCTGGAGGAATTTCCTGGCTCCTGGCTTCAGATCGACGCAGCTCTGGCTGTTGCAGTCACTTGGGGAGTCAATTGTTGGACAGAAGATCTTCCTCTCTGTCTCTCCTCCTCTGTGTATATCTGCCTTTGCAATAAAAAAAAATCGATCTTTAAAAAAGAAAGGAGGGGGAAGAGAAGGAAGAGAAGGAGAAATGAATGAACAAGTTTTCAAGAGGGAGCAGCCAGAGGGATCCCCACTTAGAGAAAAGGGAACAACTCAATGCCTGTTCCGGCTGCTTGTATTCATTTGGGAACCCACATTTCATAGCAAACAGGAACCTGTGGCTTCCTGTTTCCTAACTGATCAGGAGTCCTCAGGTGGATCCTCACATCCCCAGAGAGGAGCAGAGGAGAGCACATGGCCAGTTATCTTAGACATGTGTGGTGCCTGGGGCTCTGGCTTTGCTAACCAGGAGCTCTGTGGACACACTCCTCCTCTTCCACAGCTTCCCTTCTCAGGCTGCTCACACTGATCTGTCTCAGTCCTTCTCTGGTTGCTGCTGAGTCTCCCTAATGAGCTTCAATGTGTCTTAGGAAGAACACCTGCCTCTGAGGGCTTTGGCTTTTGGTTGACTGCTTCCTCCCATGTAGAATGCCTTGGCAGAGTTCCTTCTGAAAAATTCAACAGTCAACTTTTTTTCCATTCTCTCCCGTGCAAGTGATATACTCTCCTGGCTTTCATTGTACCTCATTGGATTTAGGCATCCTTGGCGGGTCCTTCTTCACCACTTCTCAGTGATGGGGTGCCCTGTGGAATGTATTCTTGCATAGTTTTTTGTTATTTCTTTTCTTTTTTAATATTAAATTCATTTCATTTTTGATGATGTTTACATAGTTGAGAGGGATGCATGCCCATGTGCACCACCAGTTAGTGTAGGAAGGGTTGAGGAATGGGGGGAAGTGAATGAGACAACTGCCTCCAATCTCCTTTTCCTTCTTTTATTTGCAGAAAGTGGGGAGAGAAGGGGACAGGACTGCTCTCAGCAGCCCAACTGCAACAGTACCCAGGAATGGGGGGAGGCCACCCAGTGTCATCCCAGGACCCCTGATGTTCCGAGGGTGTTGCTTAAGTGGTTTTGATGGTTCTGAGATGCTGCTGATTTTGTTGTTCCGAGGTTGAGGAAATCGTTCCAAGGTCCATTGGCTGACATAGTCCACCTTAGAGCCCCCATTCACCCAGATTTGTCCGGGGAGTTGTTCAATTTGTTCTGCCCTCTATGGCACTAGATATCCTCTTCAGACCTCCATGAACTGGCTGTCATGTCCCTCATGAGCATTTGGGCATGCTATCCACTGCACAGGCCTCAGCAACTGTGAAGACCCAGTTCTGACACATGCACTCTACGGTCAGACCACAGACCCTGTGATTTTCTTTCTTTTCTTTCTTTTCTTTTTTTTTTTTAAATAAGACGTATTTATTATGCTAAACAACAATTTTAATGTCCATTTTCCCAAAAACACTAAAAGAGCATACTGCAGCGTAAGAATCCAGCACAGAATAGAAATTGATATATGAACTCAATAATCCCCCCTCACTTTTGGAATCCTTAAAAACATACACTTTTCTTAAATGACCTTTATTAAAAGTTATGCATGAACCATGACAGGCAAGAATCTTAGTGTAAAAGATGCTGCGTCCTTGTGACTGGGGAAACTGCTGAGGGACAATCGCTTGCTCGACCTCCTGGTGCACCTGTTCCATTGTCCCCAGGCGTCTAACCAGAGCCAAATGGAGGCCGCACCCAGGCGGGGCTGCCGGGCCTGAGCTGGAGTCGGCGCGGTGTGAGCAGGACGAGCCAGCTGTGCTGCAGACCATCATGGCTATCACACCCGAGGCAGGAACCGCGTCTGCACAGCCAGCGCTCAGCCATGCTTTCCAGCGGGTGGCCTCGACTGACGCCCACTTCTGCAGGGTGACCCGCGCCGGCTTCTCGAGGTGACTGTCGAGATATCACCGCTGAGAACGCCCCCTGGGTGCCGCCTCCCACATGCACCCACGCGAGGGGTTCTCCGTAACTCTGGTCGAACCAGTCGAGGCAGGGGGCTGACGAGGGGTCAGGCTGTTGCATCCAGCCTTAATGCGAAAGAAATCATCCTAAAACGGCTCTAAATTTAATCTCGCTACTGTTTATTGTTCTGCTTGTGCCTTAACTACTGTGGCGGTGGCCCGGAATTGCCAATTCCAACGGCGCGGGGCTCGCTGTCCGCATGCCCTGTGAGGTGTTTCCTGCTCTCAGGCCGCAGCACATCGCGGTCCCGCCTTTAAAACGCCCGGCAGTTTCGGCCCTGGGGTTTTCCTTCCGGGCAGCATCTCCTGTGGCAGGCTGCCGGCCAGTCCCGTTCTGGAGCCTCGCCGGCGCCGCACATGGTCTCCGCGGTCACACGCACTTCTGCGGCAGAAAAGGGACCAGCGGCTGCGCGGATGGCGTCTCTTCTTGCCGGCCCTCGGAGCAAGAGGTCGGTGACGCGCAGGGCCTGCCTCACCTCCAACCCCGAGGCCTGGCTCTGGGAAGTTCCGCCCCTGCGGGCCGGCTTCTGGGTTCTGGGTTCTGTCCAGGCCCCGCAGGAGTCTTTCCCAGCGGTCTCTTTCTGCCACCACTCCGGCTCGGCAGGTGTCTAGCGTCTTTCTTGTGTCCTTCATGCTGGGTCTCTGAGGCGCGCGTGCATGCAGTCCAGCTGCGGTGAGTCACGGGAGGCCCTTTAGTGGATCTCAATGTGGACCTGCAGGCGCACGTTGAGCATCATGGAAGCCACGATGTAGAGGTAAGGGAAGTTGATGCGCAGCCGCCAGGCCAGGTTGAAAAAGATGAGCAGCGTGCGGGTCAGCCCCTTGCAGAAGACCCCATAGGAACGGGCGGCGGCCGAGCGCGACAGCCGGACAGCCAGGCCGGACAGAGGCGCCGCCATATAGAGACCGGCGCACCTCAATCCCGGCCGGCCCTCTCCGCGTCGCCCCGGGCCTTCCGCCCCGGCCGCTGACCCGCGCTCGGCACGCTCAGGGAGCCTGGCAGGCGGCAGCTAGGCCGGCGGGCCGGCGAGCGGGTCGCGGAGCAGCCGAGTCCACGCTCACGCTCAGGGTGTCGCCTGGCTAGCCACCGGTTGCTCTCGGCCCGGCCGCTAGGCCTGACGTCACAAAGCCCGCCCCGCGCCTGCCAGATCCTGTGATTTTCACCATAGCTGGAGTTCTGAGTTCAGTGTTCTGGTTGGTGGGGGCGTTCCCCAAAGAAACCTCGGCTGAAGTAATTCCAGATCTGACTCGTGCGTGCTAGCCAATAAACGGTCCAGCTTAGTCCATCACCCACATCAGTCTACACATACACACAGGTGGTTGCAGTCTCCCAGTCAGTTCTGTCTCCGGCCCCATCTCATACACAAATCAATGAATGCTGCTGCCCAGCCTAACCCTGACCACCACACACTCAGCCTTCACATACACCAGCGGGAACTGCAGCCTAATCAGAGAGACCCTCAATAACCCCCACCAGACCTTGCTCACAGCCATGGTTTCTTGCACATGCCAGGATGTGCAGCAGACTGGCAGCAGACTGGTCTGGTCTGTCCCCATGCCATTCAGCTTTTGTACACATCAATGAGTGCTGCAGCCCAGCTCAGCCCAACTGACTCCACTATCCAGCCCACACTTAATGTTGGTGGGTGCTACTGCCTGTCCGGCCAGGCCTCCCCCCAGCCCTGGTTTGCATGCTCACCAGTGCAAACTGCAGCCCATCAGAGGGATGTCCAGTTTCCCTCCTGGGTACACTCCCAGCCCCAGATTTTGTACTTTCCGGGTGGTTCTGTGATCTAGTCTTAAGGTACTTGCCCCCAGTCTCAGCACTTGCCAGCTGATGCTGTGGCGAAGTCCAAGCAGCCTGCACTTACTCTGGCTCATGCATGCACCAGTGGGTATGCCTGCTTACACAGCCTGGATCTTCCCTAACCCAGCTCACATTCAGGCCAACAGATTTTATAGCCCTGCCCAGCCTGGTCTGCCCCAGTCCCAGCTCTCACACTCACCAGCAAGAGCAGTAGCCCCATCCCAAGTCTTACTTGTGCGCTGGTTGGAGCTGCAGCCCAAACTGGGATGGCTCACCTCACGTCAGCATCCACTAGCAGGTGCTGAAGCCTGGCCCAGCCCAACCTGCCCCCAGTCCCAACCCTAATGTGAACTGGCTGGTATTGTTGCCCAGCTCAGCCCATCCTGCATCCTGCCCTGGTTCTCACATCTGCTAGTGGTGGTATGAACTGGCCCAACTTGGCCCACCCCCAGACCTGAGCCACATGTATACCAGGGAGTACTATAACCTGGTTGGTCTGAGCTGCTCCCAGTCTTGGTTCTTGTGCTCACTTGCAGGGACTGCGTCCTGACAAAGGAGTTCCCCAAGCTCCTCTATCACGTAACCTCCTAGTGGCAGATCTCGTAACACACTTGTGGGTCCTTGTCCAAGCTTGACATAGTCTACCTCCTGTCCTGGCAGGAACAGTGGCCTTGCCCAACCAGCCCATACCCGTTCTGGCTTGTATCAGTGGGTGCTACAGCCCAGTCATGCCTGATTCACCCCCGGGCCCAGCTCTTGTTTGGTTCAGTGAGTGCAGAGACCTAGCCCAGCCTGTTCTATACATATCCTGGCTCTTGTGAGCACCAGCGGGTGCTGGAGTCTAGCCCCAGACCCAGTCCACACCCATGCCAAGGAATCCTGCAGCCATGTCCAGCCCAGTTTCCCACCCCCATTTTGGCTCTTGTACACACTAGT